>NW_021145056.1:205091-219534 GCF_900634775.1 Gouania willdenowi | reverse complement strand
TATAATAATTCAATTATTTAGGTTCATTTGAGTATTGTTAACTGACAATAAATAAGTTAATCAAATCTAATTAACTTAAGTCAACAAAAATTAGTTTTTTTAAGGCAGCAAGTTTGCATTTTTTTAAGTAAAGTCAACTTATTGAATTTTACAGTGTAAACACTAAGATTAAAACAATTGATTTAAATGTTTTTTTTGCCGTTTTTTGTTGTATTTTATGAGTTTGTAAATGTAATAAATTGAATATATGACTTAATTGTTGTATTTTATGAGTTTAAATGTAACAAATTGTATATATGACTTTATTGTTGTTTTTTATGAGTTTAAATGTAACAAATTGAATATATGACTTTATTGTTGTATTTTATGAGTTTAAATGTAACAAATTAAATATATGACTATTGTTGTTTAATGAGTTTAAATGTAACAAATTGTATATATGACTTTATTGTTGTATTTATGAGTTTAAATGTAACAAATTAAATATATGACTTTATTGTTGTATTTTATGAGTTTAAATGTAACAAATTAAATATATGACTTTATTATAACAAAAATAAACAATTTACAGGTAAATGAAATAAACACTAAGATTAAAACTATGATTTAAATGTTTTTTTGCTGTTATGAAGTTATTCTTTTAGTTGATGGGATTAAAAACAGGTCTCTCCTCCTTTTGTTAGAATTGATGAGGTGAGAGAACACCTTTAGGCCCCTCCCACATCACACCCTAGAATCATTGTTTCAGTAGCAAACATTCATTCTCTTCTGTTCCTGCAGGCTTCACTTCTTCTCCTGCTGCTGCTGCTGCTGCTCTGGATACAGATTGAACAAGGTAAGACTTTTGATTCTTGGACTGTGTTTTTACTTATTTTGCTATTATCAGCTCATGTGATGTTTTACCAGCTTGAGTAAATATTTTATTTTGCTTTTTTTGCCGTTTTTTGTTGTATTTTATGAGTTTAAATGTAATAAATTGAATATATGACTTTATTGTTGTATTTTATGAGTTTAAATGTAACAAATTAATTATATGACTTTATTATAACAAAGATAATCAATTTACAGGTAAATGAAATAAACACTAAGATTAAAACTATTGATTTAAATGTTTTTTTTGCCATTTTTTGTTGTATTTAATGAGTTTAAATGTAACAAATTAAATATGACTTCATTGTTGTATTTTATGAGTTTAAATGTAACAAATTAATTATATGACTTTATTGTTGTTTAATGAGTTTAAATGTAACAAATTAAATATATGACTTTATTATAACAAATATAAACAATTTACAGGTAAATGAAATAAATACTAAGATTAAAATTACTGATTTAAATGTTTTTTTGCCGTTTTTGTTGTATTTTATGAGTTTAAATGTAATAAATTGAATATATGACTTTATTGTTGTATTTTATGAGTTTAAATGTAACAAATTAATTATATGACTTTATTATAACAAAGATAATCAATTTACAGGTAAATGAAATAAACACTAAGATTAAAACTATTGATTTAAATGTTTTTTTTGCCATTTTTTGTTGTATTTTATGAGTTTAAATGTAACAAATTAAATATATGACTTTATTATATCAAAGATAAAAAAATTTACAGGTAAATGAAATAAACACTAAGATTAAAACTATTGATTTAAATGTTTTTTGCTGTTTTTGTTGTATTTTATGAGTTTAAATGTAACAAATTGAATATATGACTTTATTGTTGTTTTTTATGAGTTTAAATGTAACAAATTAAATATATGACTTTATTATAACAAAGATAAAAATTTACAGGTAAATGAAATAAACACTAAGATTAAAACTATTGATTTAAATGTTTTTTTGCCATTTTTGTTGTATTTTATGAGTTTAAATGTAACAAATTAAATATATGACTTTATTGTTGTATTTTATGAGTTTAAATGTAACAAATTAAATATATGACTTTATTGTTGTATTTTATGAGTTTAAATGTAACAAATTAAATATATGACTTTATTGTTGTATTTTATGAGTTTAAATGTAACAAATTAAATATATGGCTTTATTATAACAAAGATAATCAATTTACAGGTAAATGAAATAAACACTAAGATTAAAACTATTGATTTAAATGTTTTTTTTTCCCATTTTTTGTTGTATTTTATGAGTTTAAATGTAACAAATTAAATATATGACTTTATTATAACAAAGATAATCAATTTACAGGTAAATGAAATAAACACTAAGATTAAAACTATTGATTTAAATGTTTTTTTTGCCATTTTTTGTTGTATTTTATGAGTTTAAATGTAACAAATTAAATATATGACTTTATTATAACAAAGATAAACAATTTACAGGTAAATGAAATAAACACTAAGATTAAAAACTATTGATTTAAATGTTTTTTTTGCCGTTTTTTGTTGTATTTTATGAGTTTAAATGTAACAAATTAAATATATGACTTTATTGTTGTATTTTATGAGTTTAAATGTAACAAATTAAATATATGACTTTATTGTTGTATTTTATGAGTTTAAATGTAACAAATTAAATATATGACTATTGTTGTATTTTATGAGTTTAAATGTAACAAATTAAATAAATGACTTTATTGTTGTATTTTATAAGTTTAAATGTAACAAATTAAATATATGACTTTATTATAACAAAGATAAACAATTTACAGGTAAATGAAATAAACACTAAGATTAAAACTACTGATTTAAATGTTTTTTTGCTGTTATGAAGTTATTCTTTTAGTTGATGGGATTAAAAACAGGTCTCTCCTCCTTTTGTTAGAATTGATGAGGTGAGAGAACACCTTTAGGCCCCTCCCACATCACACCCTAGAATCATAGTTTCAGTAGCAAACATTTATTCTCTTCTGTTCCTGCAGGCTTCACTTCTGCTTCTGCTGCTGCTGCTGCTGCTGCTGCTCTGGATACAGATTGAACAAGGTAAGACTTTTGATTCTTGGACTGTGTTTTTACTTATTTTGCTATTATCAGCTCATGTGATGTTTTACCAGCTTGAGTAAACATTTTATTTTTCTTTTTTTGCCGTTTTTTGTTGTATTTTATGAGTTTAAATGTAATAAATTGATATATGACTTTATTGTTGTATTTTATGAGTTTAAATGTAACAAATTAATTATATGACTTTATTATAACAAATATGAACAATTTACAGGTAAATGAAATAAACACTAAGATTAAAACTATTGATTTAAATGTTTTTTTCCCGTTTTTTATTGGATTTTTATGAGTTTAAATGTAACAAATTAATTATATGACTTTATTATAACAAATATGAACAATTTACAGGTAAATGAAATAAACACTAAGATTAAAACTATTGATTTAAATGTTTTTTTGCCGTTTTTTTTGTATTTTATGAGTTTAAATGTAATAAACTAAATATATGACTTTATTGTTGTTTTTTATGAGTTTAAATGTAACAAATTGAATATATGACTTTATTGTTGTTTTTATGAGTTTAAATGTAACAAATTAATTATATGACTTTATTATAACAAGATAACAATTTACAGGTAAATGAAATAAACACTAAGATTAAAACTACTGATTTAAATGTTTTTTTGCCGTTTTTTGTTGTATTTTATGAGTTTAAATGTAACAAATTAAATATATGACTTTATTATAACAAAGATAAACAATTTACAGGTAAATGAAATAAACACTAAGATTAAAACTATTGATTTAAATGGTTTTTTTTGCCGTTTTTTGTTGTATTTTATGAGTTTTAAATGTAACAAATTAAATATATGACTTTATTGTTGTATTTTATTATGAGTTAAAATGTAACCAAAGCTATTTTTAATAGTTCTTCTTGTCCTCTGCTACTCTCACACTTTCTTTCTCAGTTGTATTATTCCTCTAACATTAACCTTTCCATCCCACATTCTGCTCAGGAAACACATTTTTCCTCCTGGACTTGTGAAGCTAATCATATTTGTCTCTTTTTAGGTTTACTCCTGTCTCAGAGTCATCTCCCAGACATGTCTTCCTCAAAGTAAGTGAATCAATATAACACATGTTATTACTCTGGCTTGAGGAGTAGCAACAAGAAAGGGAGATTATTTCAAAATAAAAGGTCAACCCTTAGACGTCACACACACAAGAAACAATGTTACTTTAAATGTTGAATTTGAAATAGTGTTAATGATATTATTTAGTCAATATTAGTGTACATTAGCATGAGTATTGTGGCTTCTCACACAGATCTGCTCTCAGTTGAAATGAAATCATTGAGTGTATCTTTCTCTTTTCAGGAAACCCAACAGACACTATCTCCTCTGCCCCGTTTGCTTGAAAACAAACAAATCCCTGTCCGTTCATCTCCGCCGTGTCTGCATGAAGAATGCTACACCTGAAGCCATTAATGCAGTGGTGGAGAAGGCCAAGAAAGAGGCCCACGAACTCCTGGTATCTGGCAGAATCTTTAACTACGGACGACTTTGCCAGATCATGGCTGATGCAAATCCCCTCAAAAGGTGGGTGGAAGAGCCATTGTTCATGTTTCCTCTCTAGTAAACATAGTGTACATCATTTTACACAGAGTGCTTTTAATGAAAGATAAAAATAGTGCATAACAATGAGTACCTTATTCAGGTCCACTGGATAACATTTGTCTTTCTTCCTCTTTGTCATTGATAGGATGATTGAGGAGTTGCAGCGTCACCACATGGTAGTGACTGATATCCCTCCAACTCTGCCCGACCCAGTTCCAGGTCCATCAACCACACAGCAACCACAGAGTGCTGAGCCTGAGGAGGGCGAACCTGCATCTGACATTGCTTCTGTGAGCAGTGGAGAGACCTTTCAATGGTGAGTCCCACCTTCATCTTTGTTTCCTTTGATAGATGAACTACAAGAAGAATCATCTTCCTGCTTGTGTCTCTTCAACCTGGAACATAACAGGTCTTTTTAACAAAATGCATTTCCCAAAATACAGTGTCCCAGACGTGCAGTGGCAGAGAAAGAACAGGACGCTGATGGCAGACAAAGGCCTCTACCAGAAGCACTCCCTGGACCATCCTCTGCTAAAGGACTTTGCCACTTACCTGGAGAAGGAGCTCTGCAACGAGAACTTTAAACCGGAGGTGAGGACTACCATGAAATAGATATATACTGTATATATTATATATTTATATAGTCCCAATATCAGAATGTCATTTAACATGTTTTCTCTTTAAACAGTTTAATGAAAAAAATAAAATACAAAATATTATATAATCTCATGTTATTATTATTATTATTATTATTATGTTGCAAAGTTACAGCCGTAATGCCATGGTCTTACATTTTCACTCAAGCTGTGAAAACATCATATGTGCTGACTTTAGCGAAATGAGTGAAAACACAATAATTCTAATAATGTTTCACAATTGACAAAATTAGTCCCATAGTGTTAAAATCTGCTAAAGTTATCCAAAAGCATCCAAATATCAGAATGTCATGTAACATGTTTTCTTTTTTTAGGTGGACAATGTTTCAAGGTACCTCTACTACGCTGACCCACAGACACCATCCCTGCGGTTTGTCATGGACAGAGAGAAGCTCAGGGCCTACATGTGTGAGCTCAGTGATGCAAAGCTGTCAAAACAAACACAGCTGAACTACTTGAAGAGCTTGAAAAGGTTAATAGCATTTTTTTTAGTTTTTCCACATAATATCAACACTTTGTAGACAATGGTGGTATTTTGCTTCAGTACATGTAAATACTTACAATCCTTGCACTTCCTCCAACAGATTCCTTTATTTCCACACTGTAAACACCAGCCTCAGTCGTGATGATGCAGAGCTCCATGCGCAGTGCAAGGGCTTTATGGAGTTCATTGGGTTGCGCCAGAAGGTTTGCTCAAAGCAAGTGAGCAAGAGATCACCCAGAGGAGGTACGTTGAACTATTATATCAGTGAATTGGAATACAGAACAGATAAGTGAGCAATGTGTCTGATAATGTTATGATCATTCATTTTATTATTTTCCTCATAGGCACTCCCTGTTGACTGCACCGGAAAGTCTGACACCAGCAGAATGCTGGACAGTGCTGAGGGTGGCCAAGAAGGACTTCCTGGCCGTTATCGGGAAGGTCTTCAAAGACAAGAACGCCGTGCTGGTGATGGCAGAGTGCAGCTTTGTGGTAAACTATCTACAGGCAGTGGTGATCCTAAGACACCTCCAGAGACCTGGCGTGGTTGAGCACATGACTGTGAGTATTATTGTGCTCTTTTTTATCTTTATTGGTTCTAATATCTTTTGACATTTTGTAACCAAACAATATGCTATCCTTGATTTGCAGGTAAAGGAGTGGGTTTTAAGGGTAACGGACACACGTGGCAACGCTGTCATCGGCGTGAAGGCAGCTCAGCAGGTGGCCACATTTGCCCTGTCTCAGGAAGAGGAGATGGTAGGTTCAAGTTCAAAGTTCAAGTTTCCTATGACACCTATTCAAAGCAGAACTTAATCTTTATTGCTATTTTCCTCTGTCAACAGTGGTGTTGATACATACTACACCAGGGTGCGGCCCCAACTCCTCAACTCCAAGAAGCGGAAGAGAGACGGACACAGAGGAAGAGAGCGATTCTTCGTCTCCACGACGGGGATGCCCATCTCCAATGCTTCCAATGACCTGAACCGTCTGCACAGCAAGTAAGCAAACCACCATGATTACTTTCACCTCATATAGACTTCTACTCATAGCTGTCTTATGCCCCAGATAAGAAGTGTTTATACATCTCATTTTAATAAACTGTTTAAACTCTGATTTTAGATACAAACTTAAGCCAGTGACCAGCCAGACAGCACGTCGTGTCTTTGAGACAGCAACTAAGACTCTGACAGAGGTCGAGAAGTCCCTGGTTGCTGACTACCTGACCCATTCAACTGCAACAGCTGAGAAGCATTATCGCATGATGCAGCCGGACAACGTTGGGTTGGCCTCTCATGTGTTAGCTAAGCTAGCTAGTGATTCGGGGTAAGCATGTTTCCACATTTATCAACACGATTAATAACATCTAATATTATACCTGTTCTATAATAACCTTAATTCTTCTTTTTTTTTCTCTATAGTGCTGAGTCTGCTGGTGACGGTACCAGTGCTGACCATGGTCGTGTCCGTGGTGCCGCTCATTCTGTCCCAGGTAATGTGCAAATGGATGTCCAGGCAGCGTACAACAGACTTGTGGAAAGTCACCCGGTGACTCTGGATGGGGTTGTGCCGAGCAAGGCTGAGCGCAAGAAGTTCTCCGCTGACGACCAACGGGTCCTGTATGAGAGATGGTTGAAGGCCCAGATGAAACTGCGCAAGCAGCACGTTCTCGGTGAGATTTTTAATTAATGAATAGCTTTCACTTATACTCTTCCTGTCTAACATTACCCTATCTCCTTGACAGCACACTTCTCCTGCCGTCTCCCGGCAGAGAGCCGTGTGGCCTCCTGGCTTACCAAGCAGGGGTGGAAGAGCAACATCCCCTCCGCTGCCCGCATCGTCAAGGAGTGGAAGCCCTCTGGATCTGAGGACACTGTGATGGACTCCAGCCAGATCCGGAAGATGACGAGGACGCAGAAGTGGAAAGGACTTCTCGTCACTGACGTTGAAGGCAAGGGGAAGGGCGTGGTTGCAACACGCAGGTTCCAGGTTGGTGAGGTGATCTGTGATTACCACGGACGGGCCATCACAGCCAAGGAGGGAAAGGAAATACACGTGAACACCAGTGAGGAGGAAACTGGGTACATGTTCTTTTACAAGGACAAGAGAGGGCGTTGCATGTCCATGGATGCACAAAAAGAATACTGTGAATGCCACCCCGAAATGCAGACTGTTGGCCGGCACATCAACCACGCTGGGGAGGGTGCAAACCTGAAGACCAGACTGTACACCGTGGACACAGATGGGGAGGAGAAGGATGTAATCCTCTTTATTGCATCCAAACACATCGAAGTGAACGAGGAACTGTTGTTTGACTACGGTGTGAACTAGAGTTCTTTTGGTGGGGAGGGTGAAAACCTGGCTTGGCTCTCCTGAACACGTTGTGCTGGGCCATAGGCACTTTGGCCCTGGGGTTGTAAACCATTCATACCACTTAGACTGATGTACACCTTTCCAGTCTCTGCAGCAAAACATGAGAATGAGTGGGTTTTAGGGATTATATTATATATTATACACAATCCACCATCTACACACAGCACCAATGGGCTTGCAATGGTAGGATGTCCACACAGACACAGTTGTGCCAGGTTGTAGACAAGCTCCCACTTCTGACCCTCGTTGCATACCCATCATACTGCTCACACTGCTTCACACCACTTACACTGATGTACACCTCACACACTCATTCTCATGTTTTTACTGACTCATTGTGCTGTTTATATTGTAAATATTTTCTACTGTAAATAAAGTGCATGGTTTTTAACTTGAATTTGTGTGTTTGGTCTTTTCTTAACCAACTTAATAGTGTCTATGGAGCTATTTTTTTTAAAGGGCCCTTAATGTTTCCACTAATGTTAGTTTTAAAGATTTAAACTGTATTGAGTTTCTCCTGTGTTATGAAGCTTTTGTTTGTTTGCTGTTTTTTAGCTGGAAGGTTTTAACAAACTTAATGACTATTGTTCGGCTTGTTAATCAAGGCAATAAACTAAGATTAAGGAAGATATCCAGTTGTCCTTAATGTTTCCTCTGAAATATACTGTATGTCAAAAATAAAACTCCGTTAATCTGCATTGAAGACAAAGTATTTTATTTTGAAATTAATCCCCCCATTTCCGTTGTGAATTCACACAACACACGAACAACCACAACAAATTAAAAAATGACCGCAACACATTTACATATTACTGCAACACTTTTACAAAAGGTCAAAACAAATGAACAAATATGGAAACATTTTTACAATTACAATGTGCCTTTGTAAATCTGTCTCAACATTAGTAAAAGTGTTTTGCTATTTGCATTTAAAAAAATAAATAAATAAATAAATTATATAGTAAATTTGTTTTCAGAATTGTAAATTTGTTGTGGCATTTGTAAAAGTGTTGCAATAATTTGTAAATATGTTGTGGTATTTGTAAATGTATTTTGCACTTCTCAGCCACCGTAGTTATGAGACAATTTGTGCATTTCTGTTGTCCTTTTGTGTATTTTTCCTATAAAATTTGTGATTTCTGGAGTTATTGTGTATTTGTGTTGGTTTTTGTAATGATGTGTATTTATGTTGTTGGTGATGTAATGTATTGTAAATTGCACAACTTATATGTGACAAGATAAAAAGCAATGCACACATAGTTTAGATTAAAACACTGAGTTGATGAGTTTAAATACTTAAATACCACTTGAATGTTAAAAGACAGTTAAAAGTGTTAAAAGAGTGTTAAATAGACATGATTTACTTCACTCTTTATTGTTACAATTCTGACTGAGTGATGTTTATCTGTGATCCACTGAGTGTTCTGAGTTAGACTATCTGGGATGGATTGGTTTTGTCTCCGCCCCCACACGTGCTGTTTTTCTCATTCTACTAACGCTCCTGATGGAGGAATCAGACCTGAATCACATTTGTGATCATTTCTCCTCTTTTCAGGTATGTTTATAGTCAGAAACACAGCTTATATGTCAGAAATAAGTGACTAACAAATGAAGAGTTTCATGACGTTGTAGTTTTGATATTTGAGTTTGATAAGAGTTCAGTTTTATGAACAGTAGTAAGTTAGCAGACTGTGCCATGTGTAGCGTGTTCAGTTGTTAGCTTCTGTTTCATATGAGCATGTGTTTAAAATATGTCTCCAGGGACTAAAATTAGCTTTTGATAATGTTTGTTGTTGCCAGGATTCATTTTTAAAAGTCACAAGATGCACCAGCTCAGATATTTTCATGCTGCATTTTATTTGAACTAGATTTATATTTGAGAAAGTGAAAGTATAGAATACAGTTGTTTAAGAGTGTTGTGTGTGGTGTAATGATTTGAAAAACAATAATTAAAACATTTTAAAAGTAACATTTTAATCAGTGTTTTTATTCATCTAAATGAGACATTTCAGGGGATCCAATTTGAATTCCAGGCGACCCCACATTGGGTCACGACCCCAAGGTTGAAAAACTGCATTACATTATTCTGTTTTTGAAGTGTGCAGGAGTAGGGGGTACATAGCTTCAAGTTAAATGTCTGAAGGGGTACAGGACTGTGAAAAGTTAGGGAACCACTGCCATAGAACATCAATAATTCTACTGCTTGTGTTTCCAGCTGCTGGGAGTGAGGACAGATGTTTTAGAGGAAGAGATGGACTTCTGGTGTCTGATGAGGAGGATAGCACAGCTGATGGAGAAGCTGGGTGGATAGATTGGTCTCCATCCTTCAGAAGTCTGGATCTTTCTGCTCTGTGTTCAACGTTACAGAAGAAACTGGAAAATGAGCCCAAATATCAAGCAACCCACCACAAAAGGCTGCATTATGGACCACCCCCCAAAAGACCTGCTCCATCTTTTTATGACCCTGAAGCAGCCAAGAGGCACAAGAGTTCAAGTTTTAGTGTGTGACCCAGACAAGGGAACACAGTGTAAAGTTTGTTTTTTTATTTTAAATAAAGCTCTACTTTCATTATGTTCCTCCTATCTCTCTTATTCTCAATAAACTGTTATTGTGATGTGTAGTTCTCACTAAATAATATTAGCAATAATAATAATTAGTATCATAATTAATTACAGCCATTCACAGTGGGGGGTTGAAGATTGAAGCAGAAAAAAGAATTTGTTTCTGTCTCGTTTCATTCTTTTGTAATCAGCTGTTGAATAGAGCAAGTTTGACACAAATCTAAAGTTTCAGTTTCAGACCAAAAAGCTGAGAAAAAGCCTTTTTCTAAAAAGTGACTTGTAAGCTTTTTATTTTTTTTAACTCTAACATCTGGACATTGTTTCCTTATATGTAAAAACTAACACTGAGACAGGGCTTTTGATGAGAAAATTCATTTTATTTTGCTATAGAGGTCAGAGTTGAATGGATTTCTTACCGTATTTCAGCGTTCCTCCAAGTCTCTCCCATCAGTCTGCACACACACAACTTCCTCTTCCTCACGGACATGCAGAGTGTCACTGCTTTTTAATTTTATCTCACCATCGCCACACTCCAATAATCCACTAAAGTTCTACACATGCTCTTGTTGGCTACACTGGTGGAAACATCAGCATCATCTCTCGTAGAGACATTTTCTGTCTTGTAAACTCCTTTCCTCTCCATCTGAGCTCTGCATTCAAAGGTGCTGCTACCACCTACATGTCCCCTATTATTTTGATATCTGGTTCACAGTTAAGGCCCATCCTCCCCCCGTCGATCACACAGACGTTACTTCCTCTTCCTCTCGACACGTAGCGGTTACCGTTTAGCTCAGTTAGTTGATGGTTTTATCTCAGGTCCACATATTCTGTGTTAGTATGTGGTGCTGTGAGCTGCTGATACTTCACAATATCACATGTTCCTGCTTCTTCCTCCTTAGCTAATGGTAGCATCAGAGGCTAATCTCACATCTTCTCTAAACTATCAGACTATTCCATTAACTGGTCAAAATCATCAATCCTTCCATTAACAAAAAAATCATGAAACCTGGCAAACCAAAACCCACAATACCCCTCCCCCACATATATAATTAAATATCTAGGCTTAAATATATCACCAAACCTAAATGAATGAATTAAACTGAACCTGGATCCACTGTTGGATAAAGTCACAGAAGATCTGCAGAGATGGAACAATCTCCCTATCTTACTGCTTGGCAGAATAGCCTCAGTTAAAATGAAAATCTTACCTAAAATAAACTATCTGTTCTCTATGATCCACTGAAACCACCAACACAACGGTTCAAAAGATTAGATTCTGCAATTACAAAATTCTATGCTAGGAATAAAAAACCCAAAATAAGCCTTTCAACCCTTCAAAAAAATGAAAACGAGGGAGGGTTGGAAGCCCCTAATTTCATACATTATTACTTAGCAAACCAAATATTATAATTAACAGAATGGCTAAAACCAAAAGAATACCACAACACCTGGCTAGAAATAGAACAGCTAGACTGCAAACATATTAAACTCTCTGATCTCCCTTTTATCTCTACGACCCTCAAACGTCATAACTGCTTTAAAAACCCACTGATTGCCTCCACCCTGACTGCATGGTGGAAAGCCCTGGACATTACAAATGTTCAATTAAAAACTAGCGTGCTGTCTCCAATCTGGCACAACCCCAACTTTAGACCTTTAGGCCTCTGCTGGTGGCACTCGTGTGCGGTGCCTGGCTGGGGGTGCTTAGGGAGAGCCAGGGTTGCCTCCCTGTGGAGGGTGCTGTATGGTGGTGCCGTGCAGGCCTGTGCTGGCCCTGGTGTGGGCACTGGCCTCTCTCCTGCTCGGCCGTCCCCTGCTTTAGCGGGGCCCGCTATGTGGACGGGCCGGGCTCATACCAGACAGGCCTCCTACATGGACACTTCACTCACTCCCAGGTGGTCTGGCTCACCCACTTGGTGCACCACACACATTTACCCAACCTTTGGGGGGCTGGATGGTGAGGCCAGGGTTGGAGGGGGCCGCCTCCTGTGCTACTAAGTAGTGGCGCAGGGGCGGCACTCCCACCTCTGGCTGCCCTACTAATCCCTCCAATTTTATTTACACCTCAACACACCACCCCCTGGAGGGTGGGACCACCACTTCCACCCTCCGGAGCTATTGCACCACATGCACATATTTATTTATTTATTTATTTATTTATTTATTTATTTATTTATTTATTTATTTATTCAGTTCATTTCCGACATGGTTGCATTCACAGAAATTCATTTGACATTCAGAGCAAAATCACATCATTGTTTTTTTTTTTTTTTTTTGCATGCCGGAAAGGGCGACGGAAAAAAGCATTATGCTTATCCAGATCCGTCCCCTAATTTGAACACAGATAATTTTACATCCAACCTCGTTTCTTTTTTTTTGTCCTTTTTTATGTGATGTGTTCTCGTCTGCAGTCATTGTTCCTGTTGTTACTCCTCTTCACTGTCCTTTTTCTCCGTATCTTTGGCGCTCAATGACCAGTTAATGAGTTCCATGTCGTCGCTGTAGAGTTTAATGAAGAGTTGACTTGAGATCTGTATGTGTGTAGAAATGTACTCCTCGTTTTCTCCTTAAATTGTTTCAGATTATCGGACTGTTGTGTCTCTGCGTCAAGGCTGTTCCAGAGGTTCATGGCTCTATACACAAAACTATGTTTGCCAACGTTTGATATGACCCTGTTTGGTCTAAACACATTATTATGTCTGAATTCATAGGAATTTTGATTGTATGTGAAACGTTTTTGTATTCGATGTGGTAGTATTTTTGATGAAGCCCTAAATGTGTGTATTTGTGTGTTGTAGTATTATTTCTTGCAGTTTTAGATATTTTGACTTCTCAAATAATTCGTTTGTGTGTGTGTTGTGTGGTACTTTATGTAAAATTCTTATAGCTTTTTTTTGTTGTTTAAATAGTGGTTCAAGATACGTTTTGTAGTTATTACCCCATATTTCGGAGCAGTAATTTAAGTGCGATGCTATGAGTGAAGAATAGATTGTTTTAAGTGATTTGGTATGTAGGATTTGTTGAAGCTTCCATAGGATGTAACTGCTTTTGGCAACTTTGTTGTAACCCTAGGCCCCCGAGCGACACCGGGCAAGCGGTCTTCCGTACGCCACATTTCCCACGCCCGCCCGACGGACGGGGATTCGGCGCTGGGCTCTTCCCTCTTCGCTCGCCGCTACTGAGGGAATCCTGGTTAGTTTCTTTTCCTCCGCTTAGTAATATGCTTAAATTCAGCGGGTCGTCTCGTCTGATCTGAGGTCGTGGTCGAGGTGGGCTCGAGGGCAACGAGGGGCCCTCGCAGCGCGTGGCTCTCTCCCGGGGAAGAGAGGCTCACGGCAAGAGATAGAGTTGTGGGGGGTGCCGAAAACCACCGGGGGCTAGAGCGCGACAACGCCGCGCTCCGTCGAGGCCCGCGGCCCGGCCCTCACCCGCGCTCCAACGTCCAAAAACAACCCTAACCCGCCCAAACGTCGAAGCCCTTTGGCGCACGCGTAACGCGGGCAGCGCGGAGAGACCAAGGGTCCACCGGCAGCCGCGCCCGACTCGTGCAGGCATCGTGTCGGGACGGGCGGGGGGGAGTTTAGGTGGCGCCCCCACGCACCCGGAGGCACGTAGGGGAGGGAGGTACGGGTAGAGCGAGGGACCGGCGCGGGACCTCGGGGAGGAGCGGGCAGGTGCGCGACCACAGCCCCGGGGCCGGACGAACCGATGGCTCCCACTGTCTGCCGTTGGGGGGACGAAGGCCCAAAGAAAAGGGCCTGCGACTGCCCCAGCCGCGGCTCCAACCGAGCCACCCACCCCACCGGTGAGGATGAGGGGGTGGCACGGCAGCTCCGATTGATGGCAAAGCGACCC
>NW_021145056.1:97591-200091 GCF_900634775.1 Gouania willdenowi | reverse complement strand
GACATACTTGGCACTGCCACGGTATCTCTCTCCTACATTTGCCACATGTGTATTTGTGGCAATGAACACATCGCACAGTTGCGCGATTGCTCTTGCAGCAATGGTTGATCTGACACTTAGCCCTTTTCCCAGGGCCAGGTGTAGGCGGTTGTTGTTGGCGCAGTTGCTCTTTGAGTGCCTTCTTTTCACTCACATGAGAGTTAGCCAACTCTCTTGCTAGCTGAACCAGGAAGTCCACCCGTCTCTCCTGCACCCCGGTGCATGCTTGATAAAGCAGATGTGCATTGAGTGCCGCCATGTCGATCATGTTGTAGAACACGGCGACTGGCCATCGCCGTGTTCCTGTGCGCACACTGTACTCCCGCACCATCTGGTCCATCACATCCACTCCGCACTTTGTGGTGTTGTATTGGGTGATGGTGTTTGGCTTCCTTTTGATGGTTTCCTCAGTCTCAACCACGCTGTGCATGCTGCTGAGAATGTAGACGGTCTTTTTTCGTTTGGGCGCATACACCGTCAGCGTGGCACCAGTGGTGGAAAACACCTAAAAAAGAAGAAATTGTTGTTATTATAGCGGTTTTAAACACAATGACACACTCAGAGGTGTTGATGGAATAAAAAAGACCAACAACATACCTGAGTGGTGAATTCCTTGCGGTCCATCTTTCTAGTTGACTGAGGAATTTCCCGGCGAATCTTGTTGACTGTCCCGAGGATGGTGGTTTTCCGGCTGAGCAGTCGTCGTGCAAGTGTCAGTGATGTAAAGAAATTGTCCGTGGTGACCGTCCTGCCTTTGTCCATAAATGGTTCCATCAGCTTCATCACCACACTCTCAGAAAGTCTCTCCTCACTGGGACGACTGGGGTCCTTTCCAAGATATGGGAGGACATTGCAGATGTACTTTGTTTTCAAATCACAAGCCACCCAAAACTTTATGCCAAATTTGTCGGGTTTTGTTGCAATGTACTGCAGGAAACAGCAGCGAGTCTTCGATGGGAAAAGCTGTTCATCAATTGTGATGTGTCGACCAGGGTTGTAGCATGTGATGCAGTTGGTAACAAACGATCCCCACACATCCGAAATTGCAGCAAACTTATCTGTCTGCACTCGCTCACTGCGCGTAAACATGTCATCAAATCGTAGGTGACGCATGATGTCTTGGAAACGGTTTCGTGACATAATTCCAGTGATAAGTGGGTTTCCCAGGCATGCTGACCAGCTGTCACGCAGAGATGGAACCTTGGTCACCCCCCTCAAAATAATAACAGAAATAAATGCCATTAGTTCATGGAGGATCATGAACCAGTCCGTCTGCTCCGTTTGCCGTGCATGCTGAATAGTCCATTCTTGAATGGGACGGAGCATGCCAACAGTAATGAAACAGAGGAAGCTCTGAAGGCGACTCCTGATTCTTCTTCTGGCCTTTGCTGTTGGCTCTCCATCTGCAGCGTACGGTTCCATTGGAGTGAAACGGAGAATTGTACCCACATGTTCTTCATGCCACACTGTGCCCTCTTTCGCCGTCTCTGTG
This sequence comes from Gouania willdenowi, assembly GCF_900634775.1. Taxonomy (NCBI): domain Eukaryota; kingdom Metazoa; phylum Chordata; class Actinopteri; order Blenniiformes; family Gobiesocidae; genus Gouania; species Gouania willdenowi. The sequence continues at coordinate 198,560 of NW_021145056.1, read as the reverse complement.
GGCTCACTCTCCAACCGAGCTCTCTTTTCCAGATGAGGAGCAGTCGCGTCTTCTGCAATGTGAACAAATTCAAATTATTCTTTTCTTCGGTTTTAAATAAAAATAAAGTCAGGAAATGAAAATAGGATGTTTGGGAAATCTAACCTGAAGACAGCTCAGAGTCCGAATCCGAATTTGGCTGAAGGTTTATGTCCTCCCCATCTGAGTCACAAGGGTTTGCATTGTTCAGGATCAATTCCAACGCTTCTTGAGTGGTAAACCTTCTCTGCATTTTGAGTAGAATAAGTGTGGAGTGTCAGCAGGTGGAAGCAGCCAGCTATTTATTCCCCACAGCACAAAAGGCTGCATGACAACATGGTATTCCAGGGGTGTCCAATTCCGGTCCTCGAGGGCCGCTAATCAGCACACCTTATTCAAATGATCATCCAGCTCTGCAGAAGCCTGATAATCATTTGAATCAGGTGTGTTGGAAGAGGTGACTCTGTTTCTTTCAATGTTTGTAGTCTGTGTTTGTTCTCCCCCAGCATCAAGCAGAACGAGTTAATAAACGGGGCATTGTGACTTTAGCTTCCAGGGCACTTCCCCCTAACATTCCAGACTTCCATTGTTAGAGTCAGGCTCTCCCCCCTGCTGATTTCTCAGGTGATTCATTTACAAATGAATAGATGCAAATTGTAGCCATCAGAGTCGTCAGTTTGGTCCTAGAGTTCATTTGACCCTGCTCTGGGACTTCTGGGGGGATATAGAAATCCCTGGGACTTCTAGTGTTAAAAGTGTCTACACCCAGTGAAGGTGTTTTACGGTCTTGCACGCTAAGTGCTGGTGGAACAAGAAGAAAATAGTTGGAGGGTTTGAGGTATATACATGCAAGATGGCGCCGCGGATGGCTGCTGTGGTGTGTTGGTGCGCACTTTTTTGTCTTGTTTTTGTTGTAAAATCCGCAACTGGCTTCTCTTATTCAAGAGAAGAGCTCTTGAATGTCAGGGCAACAACCCCGAGAGATTTATTTCCCACTTTCATCGCTTCCTCTGTGGATTTACTGGACATTTTACTCAAAGGTGTGCTCACCTTTGCTCACGCAGTGAAGCGCCGGAGGAGAGGAAAAAGAGCCGGTGCGCTTGTGCGCCTCCGCCAGCGCGGCCGACGCACACCGTTACCGGGGATATTCCTCTCTAACGTGCGCTCACTGTGTAACAAAGTGGACGAACTCCAGCTGCTGTTGGGTAGAAACAGAGACTTCTCCTCATCTTCTGTTCTGTGCTTCACGGAAACGTGGCTGTGTGGAGCGGTACCGGACTCTGCGCTGCAGCTGGCCGGCTTCCAACTTCACAGAGCGGACCGAGACGCGGAGCTCACCGGGAAGAGGAAAGGTGGAGGAATCTGCTTTTATGTGAACAGTAACTGGTGTAACGACGTGACAGTGATCCTCCAGCACTGCTCTCCTCACCTGGAATCCTTTATTATCAACAGCAAACCCTTCTATTCTCCCCGTGAGTTCGCTTCATTCATCCTGGTTGGCGTGTACATCCCACCGTCAGCTGATGTGCGCGAGGCACAGCGCACACTCGCCGACCAGATCCTGTGCATGGAGCGGACCTACCCGGACTCTTTTATCATTGTGCTTGGTGACTTTAATAAAGGTGACCTCTCACACCATCTCCCCAAATATAGACAATTAATTAAATGTCCGACCAGAGAGGAGAAGACACTGGATCACTGTTACACCACACTAAGCAGTGCTTATCACGCCGTTTCCCGTGCTGCACTGGGCCTATCGGACCATTTGATGGTCCACCTGATTCCTTCATACAGACAGAGGCTGAAGCTCTGTAAACCTGTGGTGAAGGAATCTAAACAATGGACCAGTGAAGCAGTGGAGAAACTCCAGGAGTGTTTGGACTGGACTGACTGGGATGTTTTCAGGTCTGCGAACAGTTCTCTGGATGAGTTTACAGACGCTGTGACGTCCTACATCAGCTTCTGTGAGGACAGCTGCATTCCATCAAAGACCAGGGTGAGTTATAACAATGACAAACCCTGGTTCACAGCTAAGCTCAGAGGGCTGAGGACAGACAAAGAGGTCGCTTTCAGGAGTGGAGACAGAGCCAGGTACAGAGAGTCGAAGTACACGTTTGAAAAGGAGGTGAGAAAAGCCAAACGTTTGTACTCAGAGAAGCTACAATATCAGTTCTCTGCAAATGACTCGGCTTCTGTCTGGAGAGGCTCAGGCAAATTACAAACTACAAGCCCAGAGCCCCTGCTGCTGCTAACGACCTCTGCCTGGCCAACAGTCTGAATGAGTTCTATTGTAGATTTGACAGACAATGGGACAGACCTGACTCCAACCCCCCTCACACCTCTGACCAGCCTCACTCCAACACCTTCACCCCCCACATCAAAGCTACAGTTTCACCCCAGCTGCCTACAGAGGCTCTCTCCCCTATCTCCCCCCCTCCTCCCCCCCTCCTACAGAGACACCTTTCTCCATCAAAGAGAGAGATGTGAATAGACTTTTCAGGAGACAAAACCCCCGTAAGGCTTGTGGACCGGACTCTGTCTCTCCCTCTACCTTAAAGCACTGTGCTGATCAGCTGTCTCCAGTGTTCACAGACATTTTTAACACCTCACTGGAGACATGCACCGTACCAGCCTGTTTTAAGGTCTCCACCATCGTTCCTGTCCCTAAAAAGCTGAGGATCACAGGACTTAATGACTACAGACCCATCGCTCTGACATCTGTGGTCATGAAGTCCTTTGAACGCCTCATGCTCTCCCACATCAAGGACATCACCGACCCCCACCTGGACCCCCTGCAGTTTGCCTATAGATCCAACAGGTCAGTAGACGATGCTGTAAACCTGGCTCTCCACTTCATCCTCCAGCACCTGGACTCCCCAGGCTCCTACGCCAGGATCCTGTTTGTGGACTTCAGCTCTGCTTTTAATACAATAATCCCAGCTCTCCTTCAGGACAAGCTTTCCCAGCTGAACGTGCCAGACTCCACCTGCAGGTGGATCACAGACTTCCTGTCTGACAGGAAGCAGCACGTGAAGCTGGGAAAAACCATCTCTGCTCCCCGGACCATCAGCACTGGATCTCCTCAGGGCTGTGTTCTTTCTCCTCTGCTCTTCTCCCTGTACACCAACAGCTGCACCTCCTCTCACCAGTCGGTCAAACTCCTGAAGTTTGCAGACGACACGACCATCATCGGTCTCATCGCTGATGGAGACGAGTCCGACTACAGGTGGGAGACAGACCGGCTGGTGTCCTGGTGCAGCCAGAACAACCTGGAGCTCAATGCTTTAAAGACAGTGGAGATGATAGCAGACTTCAGGAAGAACCCAGCCCCCCTCACCCCCCTCACCCTGGGAGACTCTACAGTGAGCTCTGTAGAGTACTTCTGCTTCCTGGGGACCATCATCACTCAGGACCTCAAGTGGGAGCTGAACATCAGCTCCCTTATCAAAAAAGCTCAGCAGAGGATGTACTTTTTGCGGCAGCTGAAGAAGTTCAGTCTGCCAACAAAGATGATGGTGAACTTCTACAGCTCCATCATCCAGTCCATCCTCTGCTCCTCCATCACCATCTGGTACGCTGCAGCTACGGCCAAGGACAAGGCCAGACTGCAGCGTATCATCCACTCTGCAGAGAAGGTCATCGGCTGCAATCTGCCCTCCCTCCAGGACCTGTACGCCTCCAGGATTTTGAGGCGTGCAGGAAAGATTGTGGCCGACCCCTCCCACCCCGGTCATAAACTGTTTCAATCTCTCCCTTCTGGTAGGAGGTTTCGGTCCATCAGGACCAGAACCTCCAGACACAAAAACAGCTTCTTTCCCTCTGCCACCATCCACATGAACACACCCCAAGTCACCCACTGAACCCCCCCCCCCCCCCCCCCCCCACCCGATCACCACCTCCACCAGCTTGATACCTGCTGCACTGTATATATATATTTATATTTATCCTATTTATCCTTTATTCTCTATCTATCCTTTATTTATCCCTCATCCTTTATATTTATCATTATTATTATTATTATTGTTGCTGGGTTGTTCTTTGTTGTTTTTGTTTTTATTTCTTTTATTTCTTTTTGTAGCTTGTTTTGTGCACCAACCACCAAGTCAAATTCCTTGTACTGTCCTTAAAACTGTACATGGCAAATAAAACATTTCTGATTCTGATTCTGATTCTGATATTTTCCTATGATAAAATATAAATCAAGAAATCAGAGGGACGTTGGCCCCTCCCTTCCCTTTTTACATAAGAATACATTTGGATTCTTAAAACCATATGATAAATATCATTGGAAAATCACTTATCTGATCATTTTGGATGTGTCTCCGTTTTCCTCTCTCTTGTGTCCGCCTGCCTTTGTGCCCTTTAACCTCCTCGACCTCCTCCTCCTCAGCCTTAAAAGGTCAAAGCCAGGGTCAACTGTACGCTCCTTTTGGAAATTTGAAGATCTGTCCCCACTTTTGCAATTGGATTGGAAGTCTCTGTAGTCTCTGGAATAGATATTATGTTAGAACATCCACAATATGTCATATTGTCACGTGTCTATTTCAATCTATTTCCCCTTTGCTTCCCAGTTATAGTTATGGACAATACTTCCCTTTAATTCTCATCCTTCATCTAGAAGCAGTGACCAGGCATGACGACTGAAGAAGGCAGGATCGGAGTCGAAAAGGCGGTGGTATTGTCTGTTCGGAAACACTCAGAAACAGAAAGAGAGGAAAACATTAAGACTTAAATGAATAATTTAAAATATCTCTTTTCTTTAGTTGGATCTGATTCGTCTCCTTTGAGTATACAGCCAGCGACCTGTATATTGGAAAAAACAACACAATAACAACAACTAAGACGAAGACATAGACAAGTGTACACAACAACGAGTATACACATACAACAACAAAAACATGGACACTGAACATGAACAGTAAGGTCAGTCAAGGTCAAAACCAGTCATTCCACTGAAAGTGGTATTATATATTAAAAATGTTGTTTGGTGTTATTTTAAACACCCAGAAAAATAACCTTTAAAACCTGGTAAACTTTTTTGAAGGCCCAAGGCCTAAAACCATAATTCTATTAACAAGCAGCAGTGAGATCTGAACACCCCACTACATAATTGGCAAAAACAGGGAGAAGATCTAGTGCATCAAAACCCAGGAGGAAAGGAAGGTGAAACAGAGGAACATGTGTAGTCAAACAGCCATTCATCGGTCAATCACTCAATGACACGTCCACTGCACATTCGCACTCACAACGCGGTTCTCTCAGGCATACGTAACGTGTCATCATTCAGTCATTCATGCACCGCACACGTTCATGCCTCAATTTTCACGTCTATGCATTCACAAGGTTTCGCTGCATAGTGTCTAAGTAGAATATAGGCCTTATCTAAACCACCAGCGGCGATAGCGAGTCCACCTCCTCTCTCTGGGTCAATGAGCTCTTATTGTCCCCCCATTCTTGGCAACCTTTTAGCGTTCATTAATTGCTTTTTACTGGTATCATCTGATTAATAAGAGGTACGCTCCTTTTTACTTCCGCCTTGGCGGAGTCTACACTTAGAGTATCGCCCGTAGTACTGACAGTCTACTCATCTGCTGATCAGGCAGGAACGACACGGCCGTGCACTCAATAACCAAACAACTCAACGCCGGTCCGCAACCGGGGGAACCTCAACCGCTATCCGTCTCCGGAAAAAAAAAATTTCTGAATCAGCAGGAGCTCAACCGCCACTCTTGAAGAATAAGAGCTTGGGAGAATTATACCCTCGACCACTAGTAACTCCGGAGATATAAAAAACCTCCGAATCAGCAGGAGAACCTCTCAACCTTTAACCTTATGAAAATATAAAGCTGGGAGAACACATAAACACCACTAACACAGAACTGTCAGGACTTTTGTTGGGCAGCTCTAATAGCATTCAGCTTTAACTGGAGCACACAACCTCTAATAACCCTCACTCTAAGAGAACGTAGAAATTTGTTCAGAACGGTATTTGGTTACCAAGCATGTATCAAATCAGGTGGACCACTATCCCCCAAAGAGCGCTTCCCTTAGCAAGGTTTATCCTTTTTCTGCACATTAAACCAGGACTTCTTGTTTGAAGAGTAATTGTCTATGTACTCATAGCAACTAATGGGACAGTTTTCTCAGGAAAAATTTGGTACCCCCCCTGCTGTCGAGTGGCTTTGGGCCTGCAAGACAGTCCGACGCGGTAAGGAGGAGGCACGCAAAATGAAAACAATGAATGTTGAACTAAACTGTCTGTCGCAAGCAGCCTCAAAAGGGTAAGGTACAGATTGTTTACGAGGGTACCGGTCAAAAAATGTCAAAATGTAAACTTGGTTGAGGCTGCAGTCCTCAATCTCCATCTCAATTTTCCTGAAATTGAGTAAAAACAAAAGAGTAAAAGAAGAATCGTTCAGAAATAACAAAGAAGAAAAAAACCTGTGAGCTCAAAAAAATCATGGCCAATAAAAAGAATAATAAAAAAAATAAAAACTTCAGCTCCAAAAGCTGAGGCAACAGAAGGCTCTTTCTTCAACGGATGTAACCATATCTTGCATTGTGGGGGGGCCTCCCCTCAACAAGAAAATAAAAGGAAAGAAAAGCAAACAAAAACAAAACTATTAGTAACACTATTTTCTTCCCTTTTGTTTGTTTTTCTCATAAAGGCAAAAGCAATGTAAATAAATGAGCAACATAATGAATAAAAGCAAAGATAAATGATGGGCACACATGGTCTCATGTGGCAAACAGAAGGGTTCTGTGTGAAGTTATGGTGGTCCTGTGTTTCAGCTCATAGTTATGAATGTGAGTGTGTGACTGTATGTGTGGTCTGTCTGCTTAGAGCACACCTTCTTTTAAGTGTATCTCAAAGTGTGTGAGAGAATAAATGAAAACAAAATAATCTAGCGTACAGTCAGAAAATAGAGGGGTTAGTATTGTCCTATCGAAGGAGAAGCTTGTTGGCTGTTTGCTAGTTGTCCCCCCCCCCATGCCAAAGTTCAAGACTAAAGTGATATAGCACTACCACTTTTTGGTGAAGATGTTCCAGCAGACGTGTGATCAGTCTGCAGTTGCTGCCCATCATTCAGGCAGTAATCGTGGCTTTTAACTCGCAACTCATTGGTGGGGGGAGTGTCCAACCAACTCCGACGCCCACAGGTTCTCAGTCTTTGATGATGGGGCAGGATGTGTTAATCCCAGCATGCGGCCCATTCCATAGACGATGAAGAGTTGACTTGGGACTGAGTGAGTTATTTTGTTGCAGCATTGCTTTGCTGAATTGGAGAGTTGACTCCTTTGATAGTCGATTTCCTTCTGAAGCTTGATCCTTTGAATGATGTTGACATTTCATTAGCATAAGAGTTGACGGTGATTTCATTCATTAAGAGCTTTCATTGAAGATGTTGTTTCTTCAGGGACAACCGCAAAGCCAACAGAAACTAACAATAAAATAATAAAAACAATAATGATGATAACAGTAATATTAAAATAAAATAAAATGAAATACTGTATTCATCTGTGTGTGTGTGTGTGTGTTTGAGTGTGTGTTGCTCATAGTGGACATGAAATCAAATGAAATTTAAAATAAAAAAATAAAAATAGTGTCACTATTCTGTAGGCAGGGGGAAATGTGAGAAATCACAATGTTGTGTCATGTGACCTTTCACTAGACTGGCCAGTGAGGGGCGCTACCCCTCTCTCTCTGTGTGTGCGTGTATGGGTGTGCTCTGTGCGTGTGCGTGTGTGGGTGTGCTTGTGTGTTTCTCTCTCTCTGTGCATGTGGATGTGGCTGTCTCTCTGCGTGTGTCTCTCTCTCTCTCTCTCTTTTGAGTGTGTGGGTGTTCAGCTGAGAAAAAAAACCAAAACGCACAGAAGCTCAGCAGCCGACTCCAAACAATCAAAGGGAGAAATCTGATTCCATAACAAAAATAAAAAGAAGTAAAACTCACCGAAGCATGATCTGAGTTCACATCATACCAAGATTGGTGTTTGAGGGTCAACCGATGGTTCGTGGTCCAGTCTCTTGTCCGAGGGGCAGGCCACCGTGGGGCAGCTTTGGGGTTTTAAGTGCGCCCACTCTCCGGTGCTGGTCTACGGCAGGAGCCCCCCCAGAGGAGAAGATGGATCCTGTTCGTGACGCCAATTTGTCACGGCAAATTTACGGTTGACCTCATTTGGAGACATGATTTATTGCTCTGGTTGAATGATGAGTCCAGTCGGAGCATTGATGATTTTATAAAAAAAGATTTATTATAAAAATAAAATAAAAAGGTGTAAAAAAGAAGCTTTCATCCTGAAAGCTTGAAAGACAAAGGCAAGTGGCAAAGCAAAAATGCAAAACCCGTTCAAGACCCGCTCTCCCCTAACAGTTCACAGCTTAAGCTTTTATACAGATAAAAGAACAGTTTCACCCTCAGGAGGAGAAGGAGGGAGTCAGTGGAAACATGTGAGGATGATGAAGATGTTATGAGGAAGGTTCGAGCGCCAGTCTTTATCTGTCCTTGATAAGTGTGTGCGTACGAGCATGTGTGTTTGAGTTTTGGCCTTCAGCTGTGTTGCACTGAGTACAATACGATCTGTACTGTTTAATCTAACATGATTTAGCTGTTCTAAAGTGGAAAGAGTAATGGAGTCATCATGTATTAAAACATGACAAATTGTACACATGAATATACATTTGACGATATGATGATGAATATAAAAATCGCCATTACAAGGTCAACTGGAAATTTGCCGTGACAGTCTGACAGGTAGGATTTAAACCAACCCAGCGCTGTTTCTTTAATCCCATAAACACTTTCCAGTCTCTGCAGCAGTAGATGATGATCCACTGTATCGAAGGCTGCACTGAGATCTAATGCTGCGTTTACACCAAACGCGGTTTCTGCGGGACCGTTCGCGTCTGTCGCGCGAAACCTTCCGCAGGATTCGCGGGATCAAAAAATGTTTCCCTATTTGCTTTATATTCGCATCTGAAGCGAATTAAGCGAAGCTCCGCCCACCAGACTCCCAAACGGCGACAACCAGGCTCTGTTTGTTTCCACCATCAACTATGGAGGACCCCCGTCAATTCACTGCTCCTAACCTCGGAAGGGGAAGAAACGTCAGCTTTCCTGGCTTCACCAGGTTAACCAGCGCCACATCCAACTCGGTGAGCTTCACTGCCTGCTTCAGAAGCTACACCTGGATGATGACTGTTTCCAGTGGTACCTGTGAATGACCAGCGCCCGATTCGACGACCTGCTGGGTCGGATTGGCCCACGGATGTCCCGCAGGATACCAACTACCGGAGCTCCATCTCTGCAGCCGAACGACTGTCGGTCTGTCTCCGGTAAGTTTCATAAGCAACCGAAGATGCCATGATTCATCAGACACATCTCTCAAATACACAATAAAGATAGATAGATACTATATTAATCCCAAGGGAATTTAAAAGCAGAATTATTAAAATGATTGTTTTCTGGAGATACCTATTCTGGGAGAAAAGGCCTGCTTTATTATTGTCTTTATCATAAATATATTACAATTAAAATAAAAGTTAATCATTATAATAAATTATTTACTATTGTTATTTTTTGTCCTCTGGAGACTTATTCTGGAAGATGAGGCTTGTTTCATTAATATGTATTGTTTTTAACTCTTATTAATAAATCATTATTTATTTACTACTGTTAATTATTGTCATGGTAACACATTCTGGGAGATAAGGCCTGTTCTCTCTCTAATCTCTACACCTTTTATGCACACGTACACACACCCACATTATATATATATGATTATCAATGATCTGAGCTTTTCTATGTTGTTCACTGTGCAGGTATCTGACCACAGGTGACTCCTTCAGGACCACAGCTAACAGATATGGATGAGAGGTCTTCACATCGTACTTCTCTGCAGGAGCCGTTCTATGGCTAGACATATTGCACCAGAACACCCACAACGACTATTTAAAGAGCCAACCACATACTTCTATAGAGCAAACTTCCTACTGTATTAACATGTGTATAATAAATATGGAAGAATGGGGAGAGAAACGTCTGTCAGCTTCATTTTTAACCACAAAGAAATAATCACAGAAACCTCACCTCTGAAAGTTATTAAAGGTATTAAAGGTCTCACAGAGAATCAATATGAGGAAACTATATATTCTTGTATGAACAAAATATATAACCTTGATGTGGTGAACACATAGCTGTTAATATGCATTGATAGAAATGAAAAAGAAAGCAAAAGTACACTTTAAAATGTGTTTTTAATCAACAATTCTGAAAGAACACCATGTACATTAACATAATACCTCAATTTTAAACAAACTATTTACTTCAATATTATAAAACTTATATAATAAACAAACTAGTATAAACAACTATTCACAATGTGGTTCCTGCCATGCAAAGAGTCCCGCCCACCCCAGCCCATCCAGCCCAATCCAAAACCTAATTAAAATTTTCCAAATTTAGTGTTACCGGATGATAATCAAGAAGTTTATAACTTTGAAATTTAACGTTCCATAAATTCTGGTGGCACTTTTTGCAGGATAGGAAGCAGGTCTCTGAAAAACATCTCATCCTCAGTCAGAGCTGGTGGTGAGGAGGTGGTCTCCTGAAGGTCTGTAGGATAAGCTGCTCCACCTCTCTTGGAGGACCTTGGCTGGACCTCTTCTTTGCTCTTTTTCCTTAAAAATAAACAAACATTATATATATATATATATATATAAAATAGCTTATCAAGTCACTGTTACTTAAATAAACTCATAGATATATTTTAATTAAACATTAAATGAGGTAATGATCAACATTGTCATCACTGATGTAACAAACATTTATAGATACATTTTATTTATAACAGAAAGCAAAACAACTTTTGTCATGTTCATATCAGATGGTTTGGCTGCACTTGTTTCTGCAGGAGATGCTGCTGTAGCACCATCACCATCATCATCTTCTCCTGCTCCCTGAACACTATCTGTTCCCTGTCCTTCTCCATCACTCATCTGATTGTTTACCTCTGAGTGACAGCAAACACAATATATGAAACACATTACTATAGATTTTAAATCATTATAACTAGATTTAGATCCCCCACTAGAAGAAGCCCTGTGATGCATAAAGGCCTGAATATTAACCTGGTATATATTTCTATATGTCTGCACTGATAAACAAACCTCCAGTCTCTGATGGTTGACCATACTCTGTGGTCCTGTCTTCCTCAACCCTCTACCCCATGTTGCTGCTTGTCTCTCATGGTGAAACAAAGGGGTCGATGAAGGACATGACCACAGGGTATTTCCACAGTTTAGATGTTCCTGCAGCTGACCCACTACGCTTCTCCTGACTTTTTTTTCCTCTCATAACCCATAAGTGAAAATAGCTGGTGTTAGCGGCTAATGCTATCAATAGCTAATGCTATCCTCACTCACTGCCGACTTTCAAAGATGAAAACTACAGAGAGAACATTTACCTGCTGCTCCACCTCCTCGCTGATTCTCCTCCACACCAAATCCTTCCTTGTCCTGGTTAAAACAACAGTCCGTGTCATACAGCTCCCGGTGGTCACACACCGCTACCATTAGCTTCTCCTCAATGGTTGAACGGGTGAAAATACTGGTTTCCGTGTTGCCTGCCTGACGTCATTGCCAACAAGGACTATGATTGGCTTTCGCGCCTGCGCGTCACGCGAAACAGCCGCTGGAGTTCAATATTTTTAACTCAAGCGAACGGCGAATTCCGCGAAAATCGGGAGCGCGCTTGCAGCAGCCTTCGCTTTCCACGCGCGAAACAGTTCGCGCCGCCCCACCGGCAAATAATTTGCCTCCCAGCGCGTCTAAACCATTGACTTTGCATGTAATCTGTTCGCTTGTCCCGCAGAAACCGCGTTTGGTGTAAACGCAGCATAAGACATACCTGTCAAGTATCCCGTTTTGGCCTGGAAACTCTCGTATTTTACCTCTCTTTCCCGCCATCTTCACGTATTATTATTTTTCCGTAAATATATAATATATTTTAATGTAATAAAAATTAAAAGATGCCGCGAGAACTGCCACCTGAATTAGCCTGGGCGCCAGCTCTCGCGAGATTAGTGCCGACAGCAGCAACAAACCCAGAAACAACTCAGAAAAGAGATAATGAATGAAGACGTTCCAGCTAAAAAAAACTAAGAACTGGTGTAAATACGTTGTAAAATGTGACAGAGTTTAACTTCCTAAAGAACAGCAGGATGTGACACAGTTACACGTTCTGTTAGACTAGTAACTTTTAGCATCTCCCACAGCGGAAGGAACCACGTAAGTCACCATAAAAAATCAGCCAATCACAAGCTCCACAAATATACACTGCTTTAAAAAAGTGTTAAAGAATGTAAAGTCTGTAATAAATGTCTATAATAAGTCATTAGTGAATACCAGAGAACCACATGAGTGAGTATGAGAAATTATAAGAAAATATATAATGAAAATAAAATGTTAATGTCTGACTTAAAGACAAGCAATGTGAAATTAATAATAAATATGCAATGTGTTGACTTGTATATAAACTGTAAGTATATTAAATAAACACATGTGCTTCATATACACATTTATGTTTTTATTTTGGCTGTTTTATAATTTAGGAATTAGGGCTGGGCGATATATCGAGATTCAAGATGTATCAAGTTTTCTATTTTGGCTATATAGAAAAGTACAATATTTCATATATCAATATATATATACATTTATATATATATATTTTCACTATATATATGTGGGAGGATGAGTTATTATTAAGGGATTATATAATTAAGAATATTAATTATGATTATTAATATTACTTCAAATTTTGCGGGGTGCCACTCCTTTTAACAGGAGAAATATGTCTAAGTTTTTAGACTAAACTCATCAATGTGAAACCAGGGGAAAGTGAATTCTAACAGCAACATCTACACCATAACCACAGCTTTAATGAATCAGAGGAATCAAAGATTATGTTTAACCTTTTATTCAAAAGTCAACAATTAACACAGTCAAAACATCAATTGAAATGGGATAATTAAATCATGATAAAATGCATTTCTAAGCTAATAAAAGTGAGGATTATATGTAATAAAGTGAAATCACTATCCTAGGAGAGTGCTAATCTACTAAATATTGAATAAAAATGAAGGATACATATTCGAATAATAAGATCCTAAAATCAAAGAATAAAATCAAACAGAGCTCATAAAACGAAGAGAGGAAGACAGACGGGGAGACGAACAAACATGAATGAGATGAACTGTGTGTGGAACATGTTGTGAGTGTGTGTAAGTTTGTAGTTATGAAGTATGTATGTGATCTATTGTGGATGAAGTTTGCTGATAAAGTTCACTCAGGTACCTTGAAGATGATGTCAGGGTTGGACCTGGAGGTTCTGTTTGTAGGAATGCAGCAGGACGTGCCACCGTTGGCTCTGTTGCGTTTCAACAGAGTGTAGCCCCCTCAGCCGTTCCAGGCGGGCGTGGCCTTCGCAGCTGGGTTAAGAGGATGGCTTGCGGCTTACCACAGTGGGTCGCAGGCCGGGCTTCGTCGGCTGTTACGCACGTCACTAGATGCTGGATTCGTCCGAACCAAGCAGTTGCTGGTTCTAAAAATCTAACTGTTTCAACTCAAAATAAATGAAAAGGTGGGGAGGGAAACGCGTTGAGTATGAACGCCCGCGTCCAAAACTAAAGTTCTGGTCGCGCGTCTTTTTTTTAAAGGGGATTTGGAGACGCCCTTTTGGAGGAGGTGTCTTGATTGATGCTTCTGAGATCATATCGGTGATTGGTCAATGTCCCTGCTTTCAGCTTGTGGGTGTGTCTCAAGTGTGTGTTCATGTGAAACAAAGACAAACAGGAGGGATGATTCCTAGATTTACACATAAACCATAATAATGAGTTCAGCATATTCAACTAATCTTTTCAACATCATATCTTGAAATATCATGTATTACGAAAGAGATTGATACCAAACATGACTGGAAAATAGCATAGTTAGTACTTAATAAACCTGAATGTCAAAATTCGGGTTAAGGAATTTTCCTTATCATATGGTTACATTCAGTACCTTGAACTAAGCTTTGTGATGTTTTCCTAGTATTTCAAGCACCTTTTAAATGATAAACACTTTAAAATAGCATTCTGTTGGTTATTGAATTACATGAAACGAGTGTGATCGAACAGACAATATTTGCAACTTCAATTTCTGCAGGAATCATTTCAATAATGTTTTCATTTGTAACTTTTTATACATAATACAATTTCTTTGTTCTCCCTTTTTCACTGTGGTGCAGTTCAGAGAAGGAGCCTGGGAATTGTCCCTCTGTGACATCTCACCACAGGGGGTCAAAGGATCATTGGGACTGGTCCTTTGATCTAACAGCATCCCAAAGTATCTGTTTGTAAAGGAGGGAGAAGAGGGAAGTTCTTCTTTTGATCGTAATGTAGCAGATAGGTGATAACCAGAGCAAATTGTTCTTGGATTCTTCTGTTCCTTTGTTCAGACAGGAAGGGGAGAAGACCCCCCCCGTGGGGCACGTTTGCACTTCACCGTAGGAGACAGACTCTCTGACTCCATTGAGTGGTGAAACTTGTCTTAAGTCAAAGATTAACTTGGGGTATTAGTTCCCTATATATATAAATGTATATACATATATATATGTATCAATTATAGCTTATGTGTCAAAATACTAGTTTTAGGAGTTGCTGCTTTTACTTCTCAGAACAACATGTAAAGCTCAGTTAGATGATTAATAAGTGACACATATTGATCAGCTGTTTATTAATAAATGAGCCTGTGTAACATTTTGCATCAGCAAATTTAACCCAGAATTTTCTTTCTGATCAGACTTTATTTGATAAAATTATGTACATTTATATCATATATCATCATTTAGATAAAATATATTGAGATATGAGTGTTGGTCCATATCACCAGCCCTAGTAGGAATGTTCAAAACATTTAAATGTTAATAAAGGTCGACCTATCAGATCAGATCAGAATACTGGAGCTTAGTTGGGAGGGTGGGACGGATTGTAGTGGGCGCCAGAAAATTTCCCTTATTTTCAAATCCAAAAGTTGACAGATATGATCTAAGAGAACCAGAACTGAGATCAACCTTCTGTCTGAGGTTAAGAGAAGATCATTGGTTACTTTTACTAAGACAGTCTCTGTGCTGTGATTGGCTCTAAAGCCAGACTGAAAGCTCTGTATAAATTGTTCCTAAGTAGGTGATCACATAGTTGACCTGTGATGACTTTTTCAAACATTTTGGAAACTAAAGGGAGATTAGATATTGGTCTATAATTGGACAAGTCATTTTAATGGAGAGGTTTGATTACAGTGGTTTTAAAGGTCTGTGGTACATAACCTGTTACTATAGATGTGTTAATACAGTTCATCATATTATTAACCATTTATTAGTAGTTTTAACCCACAACATGAATGGTTTTATCACTTATCAAGTCAGCCTGCTTTGATAACGGACAGTGATCAGTTTCCCTTCATTACAACAGCACACACGTTTTTTTTATCATCACATGTCATCACCATTGTGAAGAAACTCACTCTGCCAGTTTTCTCCATTGTAGTGATTGGTCAGACTAGCTCCACCCCTTTCATGTGAACACGCATGTACCCAGGCTGAAAACAATTGGCTTCAATTAGCGTGTTGTTATCGACCTTTGTAGGACAGCTTCTCTCTGACAGGGAATGTTTGGTTAGTTGATGCCCGTTAATGGAGATTAATCCAGGATTGTTACAGCCGTTCACGCTGTGACACAAAGGTGGGAGGCGACAACGTCTTAAAGGTGTACAAAGCAAGATTTAATGCCAACAAAACCAGGCTTAAACATAAAGAGCGCCAACCAAGGCTAACAAATGATCAAAATATACTTAAAGGTACTTAATAAATGATGATGCCGCTGAGGAGAGAGCCAGCAGCCACTCCCATGGACGGGATCCTTCAAACTGTCCAAAAAAGCCAGTGGTGCGGACAGAAATAGTGAAGACCAACAGGCGGGGCCAAAACACAGCCAATCAGCACCTGCAACGAGGAGAAACAAGAAGGAGCGGCTGCCAGAACAAGCAGACTCCCCACAGTACAGGACAGGGCCGTAACACCTCCCCCTTTACAAAAAGAGGCCCACACAGAGCCTTCTAATAAGCTAAGGCTCTTGATAGAATTTCAAAATTACGGGCAGCCGATCTAATTTACCTCTGGTAGGCAAGACAATGTGTTCAACACAAACATCATTGTCAGCACATTTCAGCAAAGCCCAAGATGCGACTCGCAGCACCAGCAGGAACCCTCAGCTCAGCAGTTGGGGTAGCTTGGGCAGCAGATGTCACTTTAGTCCCATCAGCTGGAACGGATGTCAATGAGGCATGGTCCAGCGGGGATCTTGACAGTGCGTCTGCAACAACGTTGTCCAATCCCTTGATGTGTCGTATCTCCAGGCTGTAAGACTGGAGAAAAAGGGCCCAGCGCACACTAGCCGCTGGCTTGGTGACTGCAGTCTGCTGAGAAACGTTAATGGGTTATGGTCAGAAAAGACCACCACAGGACCATTACCAAAATACACCTGGAAATGTTGCAGGCCCCAAATCAATGCCAGTGCCTCCTTTTCAATCACTGAGTAATTAAACTGGTGACGGTTGAACTTCTTAGAAAAGAAACAAACTGGGCGGTTAACCCCTGACTGATCTGCCTGTAACAACACAGCCCCAGCTCCAACCAAACTGGCATCAACCTCCACCTGAAACTCCCTGTCCCACTGAGGAGCGGCCAGGACCGGAGCATTAGAGATTAATCCCTTTACTCTCTCAAAAGCTCTCTGACAGAGAGGCGACCAAATATACTTGCGGCTAGTTTTCAACAGGTCTGTTAGCGGTGTCACCACTGTGGAAAAATTTGGGCAAAAACAACGATAATAGCCCACCATACCTAAGAAACGCATTAGTTCCTTTTTGGTCCTGGGCTGTGGGAATTGATCAATCGCCTCAACCTTGGCCCGTACAGGCCGAACGCTGCCCTGTCCAACAATGCGCCCCAGATAAACCACAGTGGCCTTAGCAAACTCACATTTAGCCAAATTTATTGTTAAATTAGCTTCTGCTAACCGAGTAAACGTCGCTCTCACACGGGACAAATGTTCCTCCCAGGTATCAGAAAATACAACCAAATCATCAAGGTAAACAGCACAACCCTCCAGACCCCCAACAACCCGATTCATTAGGCGCTGAAAGGTTGCTGGCGCGTTCCTCAACCCAAAAGGCATCACACTATACGAGAACAACCCGCTTGGTGTAATGAACGCTGCAATCTGTTTAACCCGCTCTGTAAGTGGCACCGGCCAATACCCTTTTAACAGGTCCAGTTTGGTCACAAAGCTCGCACCCCCCACCTGATCCACACAATCCTCCATTCGAGGAAGTGGAAAAGAATCTGCCTTCGACACTGCATTCACTTTGCGAAAATCTGTGCAGAAACGTGGACTGTTATCAGGCTTTGGCACTAAAATACAAGGTGAAGCCCAACTAGAATTGGAGGGTTCAGCAATTTTATTTTCAACCATATACTTCACCTCAGAGTCTAGCAGCTTACGTTTGTCGGGGTGTACTCTGTAAAACCTCTGCTTGATTGGCAATGAATCACCAACGTCTATGTCGTGCTTAACCAGCGTGGTTCGTGAAGGCGTATCGCCAAAAAGACACAGAAATTCTTCAATTACATTGACTAACTGGGCACGTTTTAAGGGGTCTAAATATTGCAGAGAAGTATCCAGACATTTCAACGACTCACTATTCTTCAACCGACCAGACACTATAGCTTCATCGGGCTCTGGTGGGTCATCACATTCTCCCCCCACCAGAGCCTGCACGACAGTACACTGAGGACGAACATTAACTGGATCCACTACAACATCCAACACATGTCTCGGGAAAAATAAGGCTTTAGCAAGTTAACATGACACAGCTGCGTTTTCGATCTACGTGCAGGAGTTGATATCAAGTAATTTAGCTCAGACAATTTCTCCACAACAGAATATGGCCCAGAAAACTTTGCCTGAACCTGGTCTCCAGGCAAAAATTCTCTATGCACAGCCTGTAGGTCATAGTGCTTCTTCATTTTATGCTGTACACACAATAGCTTCTCCTTCGCCAACTTCTGAGTCATATACAGTCTGTACCTAAACCCATTCACAAAGTCAATCAGATTATTAGGAGGGTCAACATCAGTCCATTCATCGTGTACTAGTGCCAAAGGGCCACGGACTTTATGACCAAAAACAAGGTCATTTGGACTAAACCCGGTGCTTTCCTCAACCACCTCATGTGCAGCCAACAGCATCCAAGGCAAGGCCTCCTCCCAATCACCTTGCATCTGAACACAAAAAGAACGCAGCATTGATTTAAGTGTTTGGTGAAACCTCTCCAAAGCACCTTGACTTTGAGCATGATAGGCAGATGAAAAATTATGTTTTATCTTCATCTGTTTAAGGACTTGTGCAAATAATTTAGAACAAAAATTTGACCCTTGATCCGATTGAATGACCCGAGGGACTCCAAAAACAGAAATAAACTGCGATAAGGCACGGACCACAGACCTAGCAGTAATACTGCGCAACTGATATGCAGACGGATATCATGTGGTCTGACACATCACAGTCAGCAAGTAGCTAGCCCCTGACTTAGCCTTAGGTAACGGACCAACACAGTCAATGAGCAAATGCTCAAAAGGTTGCCCAATTGCTGGTATAGGATTGAGTGGTACTGGCCTGAGCGTCTGGTTTGGTTTACCAGTCAACTGACATGTGTGACAGGACTTGCAGTACAACGACACGTTCCTCTGCAACCGTGGCCAAAAAAAATATCTCATAACCCGATCATACGTCTTCCTGACACCCAGATGTCCACACTGATCGTGAGAAATCTGTAACACAACATTACGAAAATGCTTTGGCACAACCACCTGGAACACGGGTTCACCCACTGAACACCCCAACTGAGGTGTCCATTTCCTCATTAAGACATCATTGTGCAGAAAATAACATTGAGAATGATTTCTAACCTCAGGGAAAGAGCAAATGACATCCATGAGTGCTTTCAAAGTGTCATCAACCTTCTGTTCCTTCACCAGCTCTACATGGGAAACAGACCAGGGAGTAGCAGGCTCTATAAACCCACAGTTAGAAACGCCAGCATCTTCACTATTAGTAGCATGTTTACCTTTAGAACGAGTAACTGCACAAACACCAAACACATCAGGTACCGGTATGTTCTTATCATGCCTACCGCACAACCCAGGCTCATTAATCACCTCTGCAGGTGGGGGAACCTCAGCCCAGACCCGACTCCCTGCAATGTCATTGCCCAAGATCATAGTGACACCATCCACTGGTAAAGCTGGACGCACACCAATGGCCACTTCACCCTGAAAAAAATGACAACACAGTATTACCTTGTGCTGTGGAACTTCCAACACACACATCCCCATCCCTACCACTGGTATACATGTGCCCAAATAAGATTCCTCAGAAAATGGCAACACTGAGGCCAAAATAAATGAATCCACTGCACCAGTGTCCCGCAATATCTTAACGGGCACACGCTCAGTACTACCGGAAAGAGAGACATACCCCTGAGTAATGAACGGTAGATAAGAGTTAAATTCTGATGTATCCTCAGGAACTTCAGAAACCACTGCTGCAGCACACATTGATGGATTGGCATTGCCAGTAGCCAGCCTGGAACGCGATTTTAGTGCATAGCAGTCCTTCTTCCAATGTCCATGTTTGTGACAGTCGTTACAAACCATGTCCAAATCACGAGAAAAACGCCCACTTCCAAAAACATTCTCAGACGAATGTTTAGCCATTTCACGAGGACCAGGAATTCCACTAGAGTGACTAGAAGACCAAACATTCCCCAAATGCGTCAAATAATAGTCATCTGCAAGTGTAGCAGCCTCAGCCACAGTTTTAGCACCATGCTCATTAACATAATCAGCAATCCGCTCTGACACAGAGTTCTTAAACTGTTCCAATATCATAAGCTCCCGCAGGTCCTCTTTAGTTTCCACTCCATCCGAGGAACACCAACTGTCAAAGTGTGTCACCAAATCGCGCATGAACTCTAGATGTGACCTATCTCCCCGTTTCCAACCACGAAAACGTTGTTGATATGCCTCGGGAACCAGTTCATAGGTTTTTAGAACAGCCGCTTTAACCACCGAGTATTCAACACAATCCACAGCGCTCAGAGCCAAAAACGCTTGTTGCGCTTTACCAACTAACACACACTGCAGCAGGAGCATACGCGTTATGTTCGACCACCCACGAGTCTCTGCAAGACGCTCAAATAACAAAAAAAATGTCTCAGGGTCCTCTTCATTAAACCTGGGAACAAGCCTTAAATCACTTATTTCATCTGATTTAGCCCCACAAGACCCCGGCACACGTTCACCAAAATCGCCCTCCAACTTTCCTTCTTTAATTAGCTCAAGTTTTTGTTTTTCAAGCTCAAACCTCATTTTTTCCTTGTCCAACTCAAACCTGCCCCTTTCCTTTTCTTTTTCTAACTCCAACCTACTCTGTCTCTCCTCAAACTGTGACCTCAGCAACAAAAGCTCTCTTTGCTGCTCAAATGTCAACCCAGCAGCACTCGCTGACAACAATGACGAGTCCATACAGGGCGGTGACTCTGGTCCTAAAACCCCTTGGTCAATTAACCCAGTTTTTACATTTCCTTTAACACAGTCAATATTTTTCCTTAAATCACCTACTTCCACCTTAAAATGCTCTCCAATCAAAGCCAGTTGCTTTTTTGAAAAAACATCCAAGCTACTAGCACAAGGCGCCTCAACAAACTCCTTTACTAACTCATCCATGGTTACAAAAACAAGTGGAGACCAGAAGACAAGCAATGCCTTAGCAATGTCACACTATCACAGAAACGAGGATCTCTGCTAGACTATACACACCTCGCTAACTAACTCCTCCCTAGTCTTCTGGAAGCGTGGCGGTGGGATGTTACGTGTTCACTCACAGTGACCGAGAAACAAACCCGAGCCGATGAAAGGGAAAGGGAATGAGGATGCTACAACCCGTCCCTAAACCACCCAAACAGCAATCTCCTTATGAGAAAGCTGCCTAAACCTACAAGGAAAATCCTCACTTTTAATAACAGTACACATTACAGACATATACCTGCATCTGAGTCTCCAACCAGCAAAGCTGACAAACACCATGAACGGCGCCGACAAAACCCAGTCAAAGGATAGGATGCAAATCAAACCAGGTCTCCCAAAGAGCGCTACAACTGTCCATATAAGGAAAATGACGTCACAGGGAATCCCCAGGTACAAACCAATCAGAAACGAGCTTTGACCCGAACAAGACGTCACACAGGACTGAGCCACACATGCGCCTCCACACCACCATAGATCAAAACACGGTAGAAAAACCCCAAAACACAACCAAAATATATTTAACAAGTGTGTGTGATGCCGGACAAGCCCCCATTTTGTTACAGCCGTTCACGCTGTGACACAAAGGTGGGAGGCGACAACGTCTTAAAGGTGTACAAAGCAAGATTTAATGCCAACAAAACCAGGCTTAAACATAAAGAACGACAACCAAGGCTAACAAACGATCAAAATATACTTAAAGGTGCATAATAAATGATGATGCCGCTGAGGAGAGAGCCAGCAGCCACACCCATGGACGGGATCCTTCAAACTGTCCAAAAAAGCCAGTGGTGCGGACAGAAATAGTGAAGACCAACAGGCGGAGCCAAAAAACAGCCAATCAGCACCTGCAACGAGGAGAAACAAGAAGGAGCGGCTGCCAGAACAAGCAGACTCCCCACAGTACAGGACAGGGCCGTAACAAGGATACAATTATCTAGATTCATAGCATAGGGTCTTTATTTCCTAAAATTACATCTAATTCATTCATTTAATTTACTACAGCAAAATAAATCACGTTTAAAAGTATATTCTATAATTGTATAATAATGGCATTATTAAAACTGAACCTTGTGATTAACGCTGTGTTGCTATGTTTATCCAGTAACGTTAGCATATCTTCATCTGTTATCTGCTAATGATGCCTTAATCTACTAGTTTAGCGGGGGATAATCCACTAACATGCTTTAATGCACACATGTAAACGTAAAAAAGTGCATCACAAACTGTCTAATCCGCTCTAGGGTGTTTTTGAAACAAAGAGGAAAAGTTTTATAGATATTTATCATAGACTCAGAGCTAGCGAAGCTTTATGAGCAGTGAATATTTGTTTGACTGAAATACCATAAATTCTGTAATATGTCACCTTTTTCATTTAAAGATGTTGGTCTGTGACTTATCAGAGCTGAAAGTAATGGATTACAAGTACTCACATTACTGTAATTGAGTTGCTTTGATGGTTTCTCGTACTTTAGCATATTTATAAATCACTAATTTTATTTGTGCAAGTACGTTTTAAAACATTTCTACACCAACCACTACTGAGTGAATTATTTTCTGTTTAAAATGATCAACATTGTGGAACTAAAAAAAATGAAATGACCAAACAACAACAAATGCATCACATCATAGCCGACCAATCAGATTAAATGTAATGCATCACATCATAGCCCACCAATCAGATTAAACGTAATGCATTAGATCATAGCCCACCAATCAGATTAAATGTAATGCATCACATCATAGCCCACCAATCAGATTAAATGTAATGCATCACATCATTGCCCACAAATCAGATTAAATGTAATGCATCACATCATGACAGCCCCACAACATCCAGGGCCTTGAGGAACTCCGGTCGGATCTCATCCACCCCCGGAGCCCTGCCACCGAGGAGCTTTTTAACCACCTCGGCAACTTCAGCCCCAGAGATAGGAGATCCCACTCTCGGGTCCCTGGGCCCTGCTTCCTGATTGGAAGGCGTGTCGGTGGGATTGAGGAGGTCTTCGAAGTATTCCCCCCACCGATCCACAACGTCTCGAGTCGAGGTCAGCAGCGCACCATCCGCACCATACATAGTGTTGACGGTGCACTGCTTCCCCCTCCCGAGACGCCGGATAGTGGTCCAGAATCTCTTCGAAGCCGTCCGGAAGTCGTTCTCCATGGCCTCACCAAACTCCTCCCATGTCCGGGCTTTTGACTCAGCGACCGCCGTGGCTGCACTCCGCTTGGCCCGTCGGTACCTGTCTGCTGCCTCCGGAGTCCCACAGGCCAAAAAGGCCCGGTAGGACTCCTTCTTCAGCTTGACGGCATCCCTCACCCCCGGTGACCACCAACGGGTTCGGGTATTGCCGCCACGACAGGCACCGACTACCTTGCGGCCACAGCACCGATCAGCCGCCTCAGCACTGACACGACTCTGCAACATCGCGTGGACATCGGGGGCAGTGCCTCTGGATTGGCAGACCGGGGGTGGTGGTTCCCCTTTTTAAGAAGGGGGACCGGAGGGTGTGTTCCAATTATAGAGGGATCACACTCCTCAGCCTCCCCGGTAAGGTGTATTCAGGGGTACTGGAGAGGAGGGTCCGCCGGATAGTTGAACCTCGGATTCAGGAGGAGCAATGTGGTTTTCGTCCTGGCCGTGGAACTGTGGACCAGCTCTATACCCTCAGCAGGGTCCTTGAGGGGTCATGGGAATTTGCCCAACCAGTCCACATGTGCTTTGTGGACCTGGAAAAGGCATTTGACCGTGTCCCTCGGGGATTCCTGTGGGGGGTCCTCCGGGAGTATGGGGTATCGAACCTCCTGATAGGAGCTGTTCGTTCCCTGTATGACCGGAGTCAGAGTCTGGTCCGCATTGCCGGCAGTAAGTCGAAATCGTTTCCGGTGAGGGTTGGACTCCGCCAGGGCTGCCCTTTGTCACCGATTCTGTTCAGAACTTTTATGGACAGAATTTCTAGGCGCAGTCAGGGCGTTGAGGGGGTCCGGTTCGGGGGCCTCAGTATTGCATCACTGCTTTTTGCAGATGATGTGGTCCTGTTGGCTCCAACATACCGTGACCTTCAACTCTCACTGGATCGGTTCGCAGCAGAGTGTGAAGCGGCCGGAATGAGAATCAGCACCTCCAAATCCGAGTCCATGGTTCTCAACCGGAAAAAGGTGGAGTGCCTTCTCCGGGTTGGAGATGAGGTTCTGCCCCAGGTGGAGGAGTTCAAGTACCTCGGGGTCTTGTTCACGAGTGAGGGAAGGATGGAGCGAGAGATCGACAGGCGGATTGGTGCGGCGTCTGCAGTGATGCAGAGTCTGCACCAGTCCGTCATTGTGAAAAGGGAGCTGAGCCAAAAAGCGAAGCTCTCTATTTACAGGTCGGTCTACGTTCCAACCCTCACCTATGGTCATGAACTTTGGGTCATGACCGAAAGAACAAGATCACGGGTACAAGCAGCCGAAATGAGTTTCCTCCGTAGGGTGGCTGGGCTCTCCCTTAGAGATAGGGTGAGAAGCTCAGTCATTCGGGAGGGGCTCAAAGTAGAGTCGCTGCTCCTCCGCATCGAGAAGAGCCAGATGAGGTGGCTCGGGCACCTAATTAGGATGCCCCCTGAACGCCTCCCTAGTGAGGCGTTCAGGGCACGTCCCTCCGGAAGGAGGCCCCGGGGAAGACCCAGGACACGCTGGAGAGACTATGTCACTCGGCTGGCCTGGGAACGTCTCGGGGTCCCCCCGGAAGAGCTGGAGGAAGTGGCCGGGGAGAGGGAAGTCTGGGCCTCCCTGCTGGCGATGCTGCCCCCGCGACCCGGAAACGGCTAAGCGGGAGAAGATGGATGGATGGATGGATGGCATCACATCATAGCCCACCAATCAGATTAAATGTAATGCATCACATCATAGCCCACAAATCAGATTAAACGTAATGCATTAGATCATAGCCCACCAATCAGATTAAATGTAATGCATCACATCATAGCCCACCAATCAGATTAAACGTAATGCATCACATCATAGCCCACAAATCAGATTAAATGTAATGCATTAGATCATAGCCAACTAATCAGATTAAACGTAATGCATTAGATCATAGCCCACCAATCAGAATAAACGTAATGCATTAGATCATAGCCAACTAATCAGATTAAACGTAATGCATTAGATCATAGCCAACTAATCAGATTAAACATAATGCATTAGATCATAGCCAACCAATCAGATTAAACGTAATGCATTAGATCATAGCCAACTAATCAGATTAAACGTAATGCATTAGATCATCACCCACCAATCAGATTAAACGTAATGCATTAGATCATAGCCAACTAATCAGATTAAACGTAATGCATTAGATCATAGCCAACTAATCAGATTAGCGCCAAAACAGCATTGAACACCAGTTATTTTCTCAGTTTTAGAGTTTATAAATGTATTTATACTTGGAACCTGATACATTTTTTTTATTTTTTTTTATTGTGAATTGAATTAATTTGTTAGTATTATTTTTTTTTAAATTTACATTTTGACAAATCTTTTATTTAATACAGATGCCTTTATGGAAAATAAATTAGATTAAAATTGTGGAAGATTTCATTTTTTCCTTTTTATGGTTTCTAAATGATATGTTTACTGTATGTAAGAGAACCAACAATAACTGTGGGGGTGAAAGTAACTAGTAACTTTAACTTTAAATACTATTTAATTGAGCTACTTTTTACTTGTACTTGAGTATTTTATGTATGATTTACTTGTACCTGTTCTTGAGGATATATCAGTACTTTTTACACCTCTGTGACTTATACAATGAAGCGACTTATATGTAAGTTTTTGGCCAACAGCGCCCCCTGGTGAGTAAAATGTTCATTAGTTTTCTATTGTTGTATAAGACGCTCTCTCATTGGTAGTAATTATGCCTGATGTAACAGTCTATACATACTGTATATCCACTATGAGGAGTAAAATGTGTGTTTGCATTATTTAATTTAATATATTTGATCTTCCTATGATAATATGACACACATTTAATCACAAAAGGCAACTTCGAACAGATCAATATTGACAGGTTGTCATGGCAACTCAGGCTAAAATGGAAGCTCAATGTTGACAGGTTGTCATGGCAACTCAGGCTCAGATAAAAGCTGCAGAATCTACATCATTCAACAGAATCTCCTCCTGCACCGTCAGAAACGACTAAAGTAGCTTTAATAACATAGATTAACGTTGACCAACGGTTGTCATCAGTGAGCAACGTTTGAGACCAAGGTGAGTTTCTAATAATAATGTCAACTTTAATGACTAATTTAGTGATTTCCCACAATCCAGTGAGTAAATACTGCTTGTTTTAATCTAAATGTGTTTACATATTAAGTCATAATCTTGTGTAAATGAGCTGATATTGTAAAGATCTTTGGAACGACTCAAGCTCCTCCCACTGCTGGTGCAAACTCCATTATTGGTTATAAGATCTTCTTCGTTCTAAGCATTTGGATGATTAGGGGCTAGATTTCCTGTGCATTATATCAATTCTGGACTGGTGTGGGACAACATATATGTTTGGGACGACGCATCAATACAAAACATTTAAGTCAACATATTTTTTGTGTCAAATGGGCGGGGCGATATGGCCTTTTTTAAATGTCTGAATATTTTCAAGCTATATGATGATATATGATATACATCTCAATATTTTGCCCTTGCCTTGAGATGTTGCTTTGATGTATAAAACCAGAATGACAATATTCAATATATATTGTTGTTTTCTCTGTGATGTATTTGGGGTTTCCCCTATTATAGCAAAGTGCACCCTCGGATCTGGGTTGGTTGTGTTTGAATATGCGATCGATTGATTTGGTCTTGAACTTTCCTGGTGTGTCTAAGGCATAAAGCGGAGGTGCAGAAGGTAGATATATGTGACAGAGAATAATTACAATGACTAGGGTCATGTCTGGTGTAAACCACATGTATATTAGAGGTTGGATAGAGCTTTTGTAGTAGATTCCAGTCCTAGTTTCTAGTTTACGATGTCCTTGAGGTGGTAGATGTTATTGAATGCATTGACTGGTTGGCTAATTAGGAATGCCATATCTCAGCTTGTAGGGTTTATTGAGCTCACGATTGACGGCTAGTCTGATAGTTTTGTTGTTCTGTATAGCTTAATTTGGTTTTGGTGGACCCACTTGAGCTTTTGTTTGGTCTTTGTGCTGGGAATCTTTATTTGGGGGTCCGGTCCATTTGGGAAGAAATTTCTTCACCAGTTTGGTTGCATGATGATCGTTTTTGAGCAAAACTGTAATATTAGACTCTCTCTCCAACCTGTAGTTCCTCCAGTGAGGCTTTTTGGTTGTAGTAGGCTTTATGGCCCTTAGTGCTCTCTTTGAGGTGTTTTAGAGCAAACGTGAATGTAGCTTGGAGGTGGTTCTCAGGATCGATCATGTATTGGTGAGTGGTGTAGGTGGTAGCAATGTTAGCTTGTCCTGGTTGGTACAGGAGGTGTGTGGGTAGAGTCACTTGCCTGCCTGTCATCATTTAAAAAAGGTGGGATTCACTAATATGAAGCTGTACGGACACAAATGACTCAAAATAAATGAGATATTCTTTAATTCTAAGTAACTCAAAGGTTACTTTTTCTAGTAACGCATTACTTTTTGGTGTAAGTGATCAAAATAGTAACTGAGTTACTTTGTGAATGAAGTAACTAGTAACGGTAACTAGTTACTTTTTTTTCAGTAACTAGCACAACACTGGTTACAGCCAACAATAAAATGTTGGTGGTGTTTCCACGTCATGTTCGCCCCCTGTCCAATCAGAGCCTTCCCAACCCCCAGACCTAAAGTGGAATTAACTAAAGCCAAATAAACAGGTTTTCCATGTAAACCTCAGTTCAGGAATTACTATCACCATGTAAACATGAAGCAGAATGATTTAATGCAGAATAACTCATTCTGAATTTAAAAAAAGAACAAAAGGCAGAACTAAAAACCCAGAGCTCATAGAGCAGATACTTCCTCAGGAGAGAAAACACAGACAGTGTGTGAAAGACCAAAGCTGCAGATAGGAGAGAATAGGAAACATCTGGAACAGCCCCTGATTCAAAGAAAGACTAATACGTCCCAGAATTAACATCCTTCCCACAGATGAGACACTAATACTAAGCTACTCTTAAATGGTAAATCTCATGGTGCTACCATCTTTTAGCACAGAAGACAATCTAACAACAAGTACATTATGATTACAGTGACCAGCATTTTTTACAATTACAATTAAATCACAAGTATTTTTTTAGCCTCAGAAATCCAATTACAATTACAGTACGTTATCATTTACTTTACAATTAATCAGGAATACTCAACCTGAAATAGATAACCTAATAAAAGTTAACCTTTCTCTTGTGTTAGCTTTCTGTTAGCATCTCATATGATAACGGGTCTTAAGTCAGCTGTAAAATACACTTTTAAAATGGTAAAATGTGGGAAAGCTTGATATAAACGTTTTAATAATATTTTAACTACATATGTGTAGAACATGTTCACCAGTTTTGGATTAAATAATTGACTTTTTTGTAGAATTTTAAAGGCAATTACAATTACAAAGTAAATTATCAAAACTCAACTAGAATTTAATGAGATTATGACAGCGACAGATTTTTAAAATTACAATTACAACTATATCATCTTTGTAATTAATTATCAATTACATGATTACAATTATAACTGACTCCAACCCTGCTCAGAAGCTGCAGCTAATAATGGTAATCTACTTATAATATGTTTTCTTGTGTTTCAGGTTGTTTACCAAAGCAGTGACAGTGCATCAGTCGTGAAGAGAGGGAATAACATTGACATGGGTCAGTTCATGAGGAGAGAAACTGACCCCCAACCACCTGCTGATGAGTGGTTAGATATCTTTAGTAGTGGTTCGCTAATGAAAAAGGTGCTGCAGCCTGGAGGAGGAAGAGACAGTATGCCACAACCTGGACAGATTGTGAAGTTTCATCTAATAACACGTCTGTTGGATGGGACGCTGGTCAACGAGGACCCGGAGTTGTCGTTCACTGTGAGTTAAAGGGATGTGACGGTGCGACGCATGGGAATGGGAGAGAAGGCGCTCTTCCAGTTTCTGTCAGTGGTTGAGTTTGAAGTTACGCTGCTGGAAGCTACTGATGCTCCAGACATGAAGCTGCTGCCCCCCACTGAGATTGATCTGGCCACCTGCAAGAGGGAGCAAGGCAATGTTCTTGATCAGCGCAGAGACCTGAAGCCACGCAAGAACACGATCCGCAATGAGGTCTCCACGATGATGAAGAAGGACAGTGAGGACGATGAGAAGATGTTGGAGGACCCGTCCAGCACCCACAAATGTCAGGCCGTGGATGAGAAGATGTTGGAGGACCCGTCCAGCACCCACAAATGTCAGGCCGTGGATGAGAAGATGTTGGAGAACCCGTCCAGCACCCACAAACATCAGGCCAAGTCAGCATGGGGTTTGAGTTGGAAGTGGCTGCTTGGTGCCACTGCAGTATCCATTGGTGGCATTGCTCTGTCTGTGGCCATCTATGCTAGAAAGTGGTTGAAGAAGTGAAGTAACGACACGACTTAAACACTGGAGCACATCTGGCAGAGCATTCTGACCATGTGGTCCATGAGGGTGAAAATATTAATCAGTTTATGACCACCCTAACCCTAACCCTAACCGTTTAAGAACATTATCCAAATGTGTTCATTAATGTGGAAAGAAAACAAAAATATCAACATTGTCTAAAATGATATTTATTGTAACACAACATTTAATACCAGTGAACAATAACCAGAAATCAAAACTGACTGGAACCTGTGAGCAAACCAAACACCAAAGTGCTTTTATCAGATCCTTCACTGTGTAATGCCATTTGTGGAGCTTTGATCTAAAATTAATACTTCTAAGAAAATGTCAATAACTTGACTAAAACTGACTTTTGAAGGAAAAAATAAAGTATCAATCAATACAAATATTTCCATCAAAGAAGCCACTATACCGTACTATTTGCTTATATGAATTGTCACTGACCAACCCCTATTAACAGCTTCATTTCTGTCCTGGCTAATGAAACCTTATATTTCTATTATGGGCCCACCTTAGACATAACAATGTGAACACACACTTTTCATATGAAATGTTGTGAAAACACAAATACTGATGCACTTTTTTTCACTGTAAATAAATACATTTTTGGAACCTTGGACTACTTTTTAAGGCTACCCATGAGGCCATTCTTACAATAATGTTATGTTATGGCTAAAGGACACATATGAGGACAGGAGTGGATTGTTCTGTTAAATAACATTGTATTTATTATAAAATGTGCTACTCTATAGAAAGTTCAATATTAGCTTTTTGCTGATATCCGATATTGTCCAACACTAAATTTCCAATTTCTTTAGTAATGGAAAAAGTCATGTTTGTTTTTGAATATTTTTTTCTCATTAATTAATCAATTATTTGTTTATTTATTTATTAAATAAACAAATAATTGTTAAACGGGGCATGGTGGCTTAGTGGTTAGCACGTCCGCCTCACAGCAAGAAGGTCCTGGGTTCAAGCCCTGTGGTGGACTTGGGTCCTTTCTGTGTGGAGTTTGCATGTTCTCCCCATGCTGCGTGGTTTTCCTCCGGGTACTCCGGCTTCCTCCCACAATCCAAAAACGTGACTGTAAGGTTGATTGGAGTCTCTAAATTGCCCATAGGTTGAATGAGAGAGTGAATGGTTGTCTGTGTCTGTGTTGCCCTGTGATGGACTGGCGCCCTGTTCAGGGTGTACCCCCGCCCAGCGCCCTATGAGAGCCGGAAATTGGCACCGGCAGACCCCCGTGACCCTGTTTAACGGGAATAAGCGGCTATGAAAATGGATGGATGGATGTTGAATTAGGTTTTCACTTTTTAAAACCCTGAATTATTTACTTTTTACCATTATTATTATTATTACTATTATTATTAATATTTCTATTATTATTTATAGTCATTCACATTTGAATATATTTCCACACCTCGAGGCTAAAGTTTAATTTAAAACTGTTTGAAACCTTGTAATAATGGAACAATGTGAATAAAGTTTTTTTTCTTTAAAAAAACGTGTCGTGCCTTCACTTAAACTATATTAATAAAGTAAGAAAAAAAACTATTAAACATGCACTGAACAATATATATTTTAATCTGTTTAAACAAACATTTTAAAAGATATTTCACTTATTTCTGTAAAAAATAATGTTTTATTTCTGTTAAAAAATCATTCCTTTATGCAGAGTTCAGCATGTGTTTCATCGTCACATTATCTTCAGGAAATTATTATTTTTGTTTTTATCTAGTTCAGTGTAATCTCTGTAGTTGTGTGTTAGTAATAAATATTAATACTTTTGGAGGGTCAATATTTTTAGCACAGCAGATTATAAATATACTGTATAAATATATATATCTGTATATTGTTTTCTGAGTGAATCCATCTGTTGTGTAACGTTACAAAAACTATTCCAATATGACAACAAAAGGAAAGCACGGTGATCAAAGTCATTTATTTGTTAATGTGAGAGTTCTAAGATCTTTGTTACATCAACAATAAAGTGGTTCAGAAACCGACACATTTCAGAATAATTGTCTTTTTTACATCATCCACTTTAATTAAAACTAAAAATCATCTCCCTCACTTTTTACAGAGTGATAATGTATTGATCCAGTTAGATTGATTGAATGGTCGGGGTGTGGACGTTATGGCTATGGGGTGGGGTGAGGGGTACTATGGGGCCTCCCCGGGGGTCGTATTGGGCGGGTGTGCGGGGGCGCGGCGCGTGGTTCCTCGCCCGGTGGATCCGCGTTGGGATTGGCTGGTCTGCTGGCTGGGTGCACCGGGCGCCGTGGGCGCGATTCCGGGGCGGGGGTGCCCCGGGGGCGGATCCTTGGGCTACGTGTCCGGGGAGGTGCTCTCCGGCAATCTGCCCGGGGACCGGCCGCGGCTCGTGGCGGCGCTGCGCGGCCTTGGGCGGGGCGGGGCTGGTGGCCTTGGGCCCGCTGTTGTTCGGGGTGTGCTGGCGTCGGGGGGGTGTCTCGTGCCGGTGCGTGGGTCGTCGGGGATTGCCTCCGTGGGGGGGGGGGGGGGGCGCTATTGGCGCCGTTGGTGTGGGGGGGCGGTTCCGGGCTGGGGGTGCTTCGGTACTCTGGCTTGCCGGTCCGTGGCTGGCGGGATGGCCCTGCTTGGCGGTGGATGGCGTCCTCTCTCGTCGGGGGGGCCGGGGCCGCCTCCCGGTGGAGAGTGTTGTATCGTGGCGCCGGGTGGGCCTGTGCTGGCCCTGGTGCGGGCATGGGCCTCCCCCCTGCTCGGCCGCTCCCCTTGGTGGCGGGGTGGCGTTGCTCCGGGCCGGCGGGCGGCGGGGGTCGCCCCCTGGGGCGCCGGGGGATGTTGTTGGTGCCTGGCTGTGCCCGGGGGTGGGGGGTGTCGCCGTGCTCTGCGGGGCCGGCGCGGTCTGGGGGGGTGCCGTGGGGGGGGGGCTCCGGCTGTGCTGTTCCGGGGCCCGCAGTGCCACTTGCCCGTCTGCGCCATCTACCCTCTCGCGTGGCCCGCCACGCGGACGGGCCCGGCTCACACTGGACAGGCCTCCTACATGTTCACTTCACCCCACTCCCAGCTGGTCTGGCTCACTCAGAAAATGCACCACACACCAATACCCAACCCTTGGGGGGCTGGATGGTGGGGCTGGGGGTGGAGGGG
Source organism: Gouania willdenowi (assembly GCF_900634775.1). Lineage (NCBI taxonomy): Eukaryota > Metazoa > Chordata > Actinopteri > Blenniiformes > Gobiesocidae > Gouania > Gouania willdenowi. Next base: position 165,867 of record NW_021145056.1, on the reverse strand, counting down.
GCCGCCACCTGTGTTACTATGTAGTGGCATGGGGGCGGCCCTCCCACCTCTAGTTGCCCTACTAATCCCTCCAATTTTAATCGCATCTCAACATGTCACCCCCCGGAGGGTGTATCATCATTTACACCCTCCGGCCTATTACACCACATACACATAAATCCACAGAGGCTGGAGGGGGAGCACCGCTCCCCTCCATCCCCCTTCTTTTAATTACACCCCATACATTCACCAAACACACACATTCACACAGGGGATCGGGAAGTGCCTCTCCATTGGGGAATGGAGAGGCACCATAACAGGGTGGTGGGTTGGTACACATATTTGGGCCTCTCCGGTGGGGGCCTGGCCCCTCTGTTGGTGGCTGGGCCACTGCATAGAGTAAAAGCACATCAAGATGGTGCGGTCGGGCGTGGCGGTGGGTCTCGGGGGGGCTTTGCCGGGGTCTCTCCTTGCGGGGTCTTTCCGGGCTGTGTCGGCCGGGTGGGGCGCGGGGGTGCCTCTCCCCCTTGGGTGTGGCTTGGTGCTTGCTTTGTCTCCTGGTGGCCTTGGGGGCGGGCCCCGCGGTGTGCGGGCCCGGGGCGGCCTGCCTCGCCGGTTTGGGGGGTGGGTGTGCTGGGGGGGTGCTGGTGTCCTCACCGGGGTTGGGGCAGGGTTGTTTGGCGCCTCGGGATGATGCTGTTTACTGGGGGGGCGGCGTTAGCTGTTCCGATGGTTGAGGTTGCTTTCGGCCGCCTGGTGGGTATGTCCTGCCATCTGCGGACTGGTGGGTGGGTCCGGGGCATCTTTGGCTGGGGGCTGCTGTCCCGCGCTGGATGTGTGCCGTTGGGGTGCCTCCGTCCCCGCGGTGGGGGTCGCCGGTTGCTCGCGGGCCGGCGGGGGGCGCTGCCCTGTGGCTTGCGCTGTCCGGGGGGCGGCGGGCCCTGGGCTGCTGGCCTTGTGCCGTCTGGGGCTGTGCGGTCCTGCTGGGCTGTGGCCGGGACCTGGGCTGGGGTGGGGGGCGCGTCCCGGGGGGCTTGGCCCGGGGGCTTGCCCTTGGGGGGTCCTGGTCCCTGGGGGTGCTCCTGGGGCCCGGGGTGCTTGGCCGGCTGGCCGGGCCGGTCCTGGCGGGGGTCTTCTGGGGCGGGTGGCGCGTGCCGCGCCCTTGCATACCTTCTGGTGCGGCCCCTGCTTGGGCAGTCCCCCGTGAGGCAGAGTGTCGGGGTTAAATTAGGGGGCCACATCCCGGCGGGGCGGTCTGGCTTGGCCTCTGGAGGGGGCCCTGGCTTTAAAGAACTGAAGCTCGTGGCGCGGGCGGCATCAGCATCTGGGGCGCCCGGGGGGGCTAGGTTGGGGTGCCTGGGGACCGGCGGGGGGACTCCCAGCGGCCCCCTGGTGCCGTATGCGGCTTGGGGTGTGGTCGTTCGCCCTGGGCGGGCTGCTCCTGGTGCTGCATCCATTCCGGGTCCTCCTGGCCTGGGGTCGGGTCCTTGCTGGCTCTGGGCTCACCGGCGGGGGCCCGCCGGCTGCCCGTTCGGCGTGGCTCTGGTCGTCTGCTGGGCGTGGGCTTTGGCTCCTCCGCTGGGGTCTCGGGCGGGGGGCTCTCTGGGCCCTCCCCTCGGGGGGCTGGGCGCGGGGGTGTGGGTGGTGGTGGGGGGGTGGGGGGCCTGGGGGTTGGGGGTTGGAGTCGGTGGTGTGGTGCGCTGGGTCCTTGGCTCCTTGGGGGCTTTTCGGGTGTGTATGGGGGGGGCAATGGCAGCCTCTCGGCTTGGGACCTTGGGGGCGTTCGGGGGGCTGCTTGGCCGTGGGGTGGTCGCCGGGGGCCCCTAGATCTCTCGCTCTTTCTGCTGGCCCGACTGCTTCTTCGGGCCCGGGGGCGGCTTATGGGTTTTGCAGTAGCGGCTCTTGGAATCACATTTGTCATGGACGCACTGGCCTCGGGCTGTGGGATAACACTCATACTGGGCTCAACCATAGACACGTTGTTCCCAAATACCTGTTTTATGTAACTTCCACTCACTTCCTCCTCTGCTCACAGCCACCATCATTATTCCTAAGCCGCACACTGGTCACCAGACTGGCTTGATAACACAACAATAAGCACAATATACACAACCACAATTTCACATCACATCACTTGAAACTTATTGATTATTCCCCACCCATTCGTTTTCCTATCTTGTATCCCTCCTCCCTGTTAACTCCCCCCCCCACCCCCCTCACCCTGGTGTAACACTGCCCTCTCTCTTTTACATCCTCCCTTTAATAAAGTATTTACCCTTCCCTAGGGAGGGCTGGTGATGGTCACAATTATGCAATGAAATAAATTCATTTATTTAATTGCAATAATAAAATATGCATTGCTGTTAAAAGATTGCACTTCTTGTAGTGTTAACCTTCAACAGCATGTGCAAACAAGGTAAAAAAAAAAAAAAAAAAAAAAAAAAAAAAAAAAAAAAAAAAAAAAAAAGATTGATTGAATGGTGATCAGCCAATCACAGCCAGCCATTTGACTAAGGTTAACAAAGAGTTAACAGTGATGAGTAAAGTGATAAAAAATGAATAACAAGTGGTAAAAAATGGTCCAAAAGTGGCAAAAACATGGCAATAAAAGAGTGAAAAGTGACTAAAATGGGTCTAAAACAGTCAAGAGTGGCAAAAAAGAGGAAACAGGTGGTATGAAATGGCTAAAAGTAGCTTAAATGAGCAAAAAGTGGCAAACAACAGTGAAAAAGGGCAAAAATGTGGAACAGAAAGAGGAAAAATGTAGGAAAAAAGGAAACAAGTGTTATTTATTGATTGATTCTCTTTATTTGATATGGATATCACAATTACATTGGTAACCCTGTATAGTGTGTTAGCACGTGTGCTAATTTACAACATTGGGCTAAAGGTGGCTCATTTGAATGAAAAGCGATTAAAAATGGTCAAAGAATCGACAAATTTTAGATAAAAGTGTCAAAAAGAACTTACAAAAACGGACAAAAATGAGGAAAAAGGGATATCTATTGGCAAAAAGGGTCAATGTTTTTGGAAAAAGGGCAAAAAAAGAGAAACAAAAAGAGGCAAAATGCAGGAATAAAGGAAACAAGTGTTATTTATTGGCCCAAATGAGCATATTTGGATGAAAAGTGACAAAAATTTTTTAAAAATCAACAAAAATTGTCAAAAAGGGATATTAATTGGCAAAAGGAGCTAAAATCTTAAAAAAATATATTTTTGAAAATAGACAAAAATTTGACAAAGAAAGTTGTAAAACAGCCAAAGAAAAAGATTTAAAAAAAGGGTTTAAAAAGTTTTCCTTTTTAAGGTTTTCTGGGGGAATAATAATTAAAATGAAGACATAAAGAGCCACATGTTGAGAATCACTGACTTAATAACAGCTTTATCATGGTTTTAGTAAATTAATTTAATAAACTTTATAAATGGCTGCTCATGATGATGATGATGTACAGGTTTGTGCAGGGTCTCCTCAGTCCAGATGTTGATGAGCTCTAGGGGGCGCTGCTGCTCCAATCCTCTGGCCCTCTGGTAAAAGAAGAGGGAGAGTTGTGGATCCAGCAGAAAGTTGTGGTAGATGGTATCCAGACGTGTGCACAGCTACAGCTGGGATCTCTTGTTGATCAGATCCATGGCTGCAGCCAAAGCCAGGTGGTCGTATCCGACAGCATCCAACGGCTCCTGGACAGGTGAGTATGGGCTCAGATTAGGCTCACACACATTGTGTGTGCACAAAAAACTGTGTGTGTGTTACGCTAGGGCTGTTACTTTAACGCATTAATGATTATCAGATCCGTATTCAGATCTGTGTGTGTACATGTAGAATGATCCTTTGTGAGTTATAAACATGACAAACAGCTTCATGTGTTGCTACATGCTACGTCCTGGTTGAAGCTACACTGTTTAAGGCTCAAACATACTCATGCAGACACCAGCGAAGCACCAAATAAATGTAAAACTCAGATTTTACCCAGATATACATGGACAGTTATTACATACACACAGGCAGCATCAGGGGCAGCTAAAGGGCTGCAGGGGTCCTCAGGTAAAGACTGGAGCATCCGTCCAGATCGCCTGTGTAGGAACCCTGGTCGATGGTCAAAAGGCGGTAAAAACACTGTCGCACGTTTGGAATTTTATTACACTTTTATGACTCAAAAACAGACAATGGAAAAATGGACCAAGGAACATTTCTTCAAATCCCAGCCCTTCTCCCTGCAGACTCTTTGCTGACACCCATCCTCCCCAAAGAACAGACATCCCACAGAGATAACAGGGATGGAACCTGACACCCTACACCAGAGACATCCTTTCCAACATGAAGAAATAAAAATAAAACCTATACACCATCTGATGCTTTAAAGGCAGAACTGTGATTTAAATGAATTTCAGACATGGGACCTCGATTTTAACCATTTGTCTACAGGAAAGAGACTCATCGTGTGCCTCCATCTGACATATTTAAGCACTAATGCATCACATTTCAAGGGAAATGTTTATAACTTCGTATTCCATGATCATTGATAAAAAGTGTATTTGTCCTCCTTTGTTATGCTTAAAGCTAGAAATAATTCAAATCAGTCATTTAAGGGATAATCAATTGAAAGTCATTTTTCAAGGGTTCATGCAATTGGCACACACCCATGCTCCATTTTAGACCTAACATGGTAACACCCTATCTAGTTTTATGACTCTTTGTTTAAGAAGCACATGTGGGGATAGCCCCACCATTTTGTCTTCTTTACAGGAAAGTTAAGCCTCCCGCTTCTTTCTGCCAGCCAATCAGGTTTCACTCATTCCCACACTGCAGATGTGTTTTGACCAATCAGATAACCTCTTGACATGTTTATAAAAGGCCTCGCTTCTTGCTCCACGCTCTCTTGCTTGGCTCTTGCTCCACGCTCTTGCTCCGCTCTTACTTCTCTCTTGTCCTCCTCTTTGCATCTGACTTAACAGTTAGATGTTATTCAGTTTAGTGATGCTGAATTTTTGAGATATTGATTGAACTTCTCTCCAGTCAGGAAGTGGCTACCAGCCATTCTCACAATGACTAACTTTAAGTTTTATCTCCATTTTTTAAATTAACCAAGCAGTTTTTAATTTTTGGAGCAAATCAATTTTTATAGCCTCCCATGAGTAAGCTTTAACGAACTCTAGCATCTTTGATTGGAGAACATGTTAGTTAAACTACCCATCGACGTCCAGGAGTGGTGCCGTGTAGGAGAACCAGAACCCCAGCCAGGCCGACAGTATCCCGCGGGCCCGTACAGTGAATGAGCGGAAAACGTCTTCGGAAAAACGCAGGAAAAGCTTTTTCCCCACACACTGCTGGTTACGCAGAAGGAGCTGTCATCATCACGCCTGTTCGAAGGAGGGTAAAACTGCACGCACACACAATTCTGGCAAAAAGGTGGTTTATAACTTAACAAATTCTCTCAATCGAAAATTCTAGATTCATAGTCCATATTTTTCATTTTGGTAAAGTTTTATTAATTTCATTACTTTAACTTTCCATTTTCCTTCCTCTTCCTCAGAGCGTTAGGAAATCACTATAAATCCCAAATTCACGTAAACATCTAAAACACTCAGAATGTGTAGATACCATACATCTGTGTTAAAATGTACATTTTGTGTGATACCAATGAGTCAAAATAACTGTGAATAATTGTGAAACTGCCTAATTTATCATCGTGGTAATAGCCTGTAAAATAAACATGTACATATTGTAAACGCTGTGTTTTTATTGACATTTAAACCTTTATTGAACCTCTATTCTGACGTCAAGAACCCACTACAAAAACAGGGAACTGTAACAATTAATTAAAATAAAGTGATCTAGGACACTTAAAACTCAATTCTAGATGGCACCTCTGGCAACGAACATATTAAAAATTAATAATTAATATTTTTGAATATTAATCATCCTTTGTTCCCCTACATAATAATTGGCACCCCTGGATGGGACGTTGAATAAGTTTAATAAATAAAATAATGTTATCAATTTTCGGACATTTATTTTGAAAATACGCTTCGAGCTGACGAGTTCACAGCTGAATCTAAAAATAGATCCGAGCAGCATAACAAGTACTTCCGATCAAGAAAATCCTATGAAACACAAGCTGATGATGATAAAAAGGCATTTCCTTAAACATGTTACTGGTGCAGTTTCGAAAAAAAAATTTTTTTAGCTTAAACGTAGTCTAAACGGACTGAAACACGGAGAAAAAAGAATATTCTTGTAACTTAAGGTTTAAACCCTTTATAGCTGCTGTGAGTGTTGACATTGCGGTGTACGCTTCAGCTGAGCTCCTAGAATAAGCCTGTGTAAGAACAGCATCATAAAAAGCAATACATGAAGATTTCAGCCCTGTGTAAGAACACTGTGATTTTAAATGAGGATTTAAAAAAAAAATCCTTTTAAAACCCAGTCACTCCAACCAAGTTGTACTTCTCCATAATTTAGCATCCAAAAGCTAAACAGAATTAATTGTAAAACTTGTGTTTAAACTCTAAACAAAGTTTTAACTGAGTAGCCTTGCCTTGCCAAAGGAGGCGCTCTCACTGAGTGGTAAAGATCACACGAAGAAGAGAACTTCCTGTTTCCTTTGTTTACTTCCGGTCACCAAGTTTCTTTGCAGCAATTTGGTGTGACCATTGATAAGTATTTTTAAAGAACATTTGACCACTTAGAAACGCCGGTAATGCTCTGAAAGTATTTAATATACTTGTGGTAAACTGCCGCTCTTGTGTTGAAACTATTAAACTTGTTTACGCAAAGATATTCATGACTAAGTGTATGCTAACATTAGCCACCAAAGCTACAGCTAACCCTGCTAACAAGCTTCAATGTGCATGCTGACTTTTATTGTAACTCAGTGAAGTACAAGTGAACAATATTCGATTAATTTTTGGAATGAATAATTAAAACATTATTGATTAATTTTCAGCCTGAAGGCTTGTAAATCATTTTTCTGGGAATAAATCCCTAAGCCCTGACACAGAGATCACTCTCTCATTACTCCTCGCTTATAAAAGCCATTGAAATAAATAGATTAATTAAATTTTATCATTTAAACATTTTTCAGAATTTTACATTGGTAATTTTAAATTGTTAAGTCAATTTTATCAGTTAAAACACGTGTGTTATAAATATTAAAATAATATTTAACACCAACTGAAGCAAAAGACAAAACTTACAATAGAATCAAATAAAAACTTTATTCTTAGTCGAATAAATTCGATCATTTTTATTTGAAATCTTTTAAGGTCAAAATTCTAACTGAGCCAGATAAAATCAACAAGAATGTTTTTCAGCTAGAACAGTTACTGGTCTATATTTTAAAGATTAACTTTGTTAATTAAAATAAATTAAGACCTTAATAATTTTTCTTTGTGCTTTGACACAAATAGAAACTTAAATAACTGCTTTGAAATTAATCTCCCTCTAAGTGGAATAGATTTTAACCTTATCTGAAGTATAAGAACATAATCTTAACTTTGTATGGGAATTTTTCAATAGCTTTTAATAAGATCAGTTACATAAAGACAGATTAACCATCTGAACTTTTCTTTGAAACTAATGAATGAACTAACCCTGTACGTCACATTGTGAACTGCACGTGTTTGTCAAAACGCAACTACAGAACTTTAAAGATAAACTTAATTAGGTTCACAGAAAATAACCTGATTGTAATCTTTAATTGTGTAAATCAAAAATCTTTCTAGATAAACTGATAAATAAAGCGTCTAAAATTAAAATTGTTCTATTGAAACACCGAACAACATCGTTGAACAGACTGTATTTACTTTAGTCACTCAAACTATTTGCAAATACAAGTCTTAACCACTTTGGATACAACTAAAAGCCAAGATTGTGTTCACCTCTTAAACTCTCGAAGTTTAACTAAACTAAACACCTCTATCACAGAGATTGTTATCGCAGATAAATAAATTCTCAGAAACAGTCAGCTGTAACCTGAATAATTTATTAATCACTGACCTTTTGCGACCCGTTTGCGTTTAACTCCAAGGTTTAACCCACACAGGCGCACACACTCATTATATTGTGCCACGCTTACACACATCAACACTAATCAAAATGGATTCCCTTTCTCCTAGCAGTCCAAACCTGGACACCAACCTCCTTTCACAGCTGGAAGCTGCCCTCAGGGGTGCACTCCAAACTTCTAGCTCATCCCCAGAGCCGATAAGTAGTACACCAACGTCTACCGAACTCAGCTCGCTTTTAAATCTCATGTTTCCCTCTGATTTCAACAGGTCTAACGCAGACCTGACTCTTGCTTTTGGTAAGTTGGCACTCTTAATGACGTCACAGCTGAAACTGGCCCAGGAGCAGAACCAGATGCTTCAAAACAAGCTTCAGAACAAGTCTGACAGGCTTCAAAGCAACCCACAGACCAGCGATGATGAGTCTTTATCATCAGAACAGGATAAAAGTGAAAATCTGCTCCATGAGAACCAGATTTTGAAAGGTGAAAATGATGCACTCAGACACGAGGTAAGATACATCAAGGAAGATTTCACCGATGTAAATAATCTCTTAAAAGAGCAAACACTGAAACATGAGGCAAATGTTCAGACACTTTCAATCACCAATCGTGAATTAACAGCTCTTAAAGATGAGAACAGCATGCTAACACATATCAGAGAAAATTATTTATTACAAATTGACTCTCTTGAACGACAGATACGGAATGCGGAAACCGAATGCAGACATGCTAGACTGCTTCAGCATGAAGCTGAGATGGAATCAGCAACAGCACGGCAGGAACCGCATCTTTTCTCTTCACAGCAGGGAGGTGAACCGAAAGAGCCGAAACCACCTGACCCTGTAAAGCTGTGGGATGACACGTCTCATCAAAAACCCAAAGATCTGGATCGAATAGCACGGAACCTCTCAAGGTTCGAGCCAAATCTCGACGATCCAGGTGAAATTCATGCTTATCTCAATGACTTGAAATTTTTCTTGGAACGTTTTCCAAACGCTTCTTCACGTGACAAAATCTACGTGATAAAAGCCTCTTCAAGCAAGCAAGTCAGTCTGTTCATCGACAGACAGCCACTTGATATTCGTGATGATTTCGAAGCCTTATGCAAAATTCTGATCGAAGAATATTGTAATAAAAATGAATTCGAAACCGGCTACTTTGCTGCACATTCAATCACCCAAGCAGCCAATGAAAGACCAGGGCAATACTACAACAGATTGCTAAAGGTTTATTTCGGGCCGAAAAATGAGCCCATGATGGAAGAAGAACAGTTTTTCAAAGAACTTTTCTTTAAAAACCTGCACAGTTCCACCAGCAGACATTTACATGCAGCAGTGGATCCAAAGAAATTATCCAGCCGTGAGCTGCGTTCCTTTGCTTCCCGTGCTTTCATGCTTAATGACCAATCTCACAGGGAATTGGTCCATCAGGAAGTGTACGCATTTGACACCAGGCCACCCGACGATGACCTGATAAATGATAACGAAACAAGTTCACCTTTTGTTCTTTCAGAAAAGGATCCGCAGCTCGTGCCTCACGGAGGTCACAAACTTCAGGGCACCCGAGAGCATGCAAACCACGGATCCACGAACACCGCAAACGTTCACATCTGAAATGCGCGGAACATGGTAGGAATACCACAATAATGACCCAAAATCTGTCTAATCCCAACAGACACGCCTACCAAAATGACAGGGACAGTTGCAGTGACACACGTGATGATATGCAACACAGAGCCCAAATAGATCCGGCACCGCTGCTGGATCCCACTCCAATCACACCTACAGGTGATGAAAATCCACCCTTCAAACGCATTTTAGGGGAGCTTAGCTTGGGAAATAACAACAGACTTTATGTCGACACTTACCTCAACAACGCCGTTAATTATGAAGCATTAGTCGATTCTGGAGCCACCGTCTCCATCATGCCACGTGAACTTTTCTATCTTCTCTGCAACATGTCAAACCCAGCAGATGTTAAAGTTGAAAACTGTCATCTAGAGATCATGTCATATGATCAGACACCTGTCACTGTGAGAAAAAGAATGTTGGTGAACGTCAACTTTGGACAAACAGCCGTTGTTCATCCTGTGTGCATTTCACCTGATCATTCCAGCTCATTTGTTATAGGAAGGGACCTACTGGAACGCTTTGACGCCTTTGTAGATCTCCAGAGACTTGAGCTTTACTCACAACGGGAAACACCCAAACCACTTGAGCTTCAGCCTGATGTCAGCAGAGGCAACTATCCGGTGTTTAAAATAGCCAGACCAGAGCCTGACCAACAGTCGGAACATAACCTGATAAAATACAGCCAGACTGACAGCAGCCCAACACACGCAAAGCCTCACTGTGAAATACCACCGCTCAGACCCCAGCCACCACCCATTTCGTCTGTACATGCGTACAGCGACATTGAGCATTTGTCTTACAGCTCTCATCACAAGCAAACACCCACACAGCCTTCTCTTACTGTTTGTGACTCGAAATTCCTCCAAGAGGACGATCCAGCAATTCAATTTATGATTGATTTCCTTTCAGGCTTCATAGACCGTGAGCCATCAGCTCATGAATTCAACTCGTACCCAGATCTTCAAGATCGTTCTATTTCATACTCATGACAGAACCACTACCTTCACGCTTGTGCTTCCTTACTCGTACAGGGGGGAATTTATGGCGAACGCACACAACACAAGCGATCAACACAGAGACACAAAATCCACAAAACGAGAACTTCAAAAGATCGCTTACTGGCCAAAAATGGGCCTCGACACAGCAGAATTTGTGAAAAAATGCAAAGTTTGCTCTAAAAACAAACGTTAAATTGTCAACTCAGAACTTTGGTATTCAGCTAAAATTTTAAATGGATAAAGTAACCAAGTTTATTCCATTAAGTCAACAAACTTTGAAACCTTAAATGTTAACTTTGAAGACTCACCAATGTTTCTTTGCTGTGCATGTTCTACTAACTCATCTGCAGTGTAACAGGCCAACACCAACACTCGGAGCAGTTTAAAACAGAGCATCACCAGCGTTGACGCCCACATTCAAACAAAGGGGGGTGAAAAAGTGAAACAGCTTTTAAACTCTTGTACAAATACACGTCTAACCCCTGTGCTTTGTTTAAGCAGTGCTCGCATCAATGAACAGCTAGCGGTGCCATAGCTAAACCCAACATGTCCTCACAACCCCCAATAAACAATGGGCGGGACCAAAACATAAGGTAACACAAAAATCTGTCTGAAAAGAAATTACTTAACACTTCAAAATATTTGTGTCATATTAAATAGCAACATGACCTTTACTCAACGATACTATAAGGGTTAAACCATAGTATCTGTTCCCACTGTTAAAAAGCTACAAAAGCATCAACAAAATTATACTCCAGCAGTAAAATCTGATTATGAAAGAAATAATTCAGAACATATCCCAGCATTAACATTGGCACTATAGATACTGGTATTACATAATATATGCGTCTGAACGCAGTCGCCACTATAAGTCTTCCCATGAAGCACGAATTTACAATACACCCATATGCTTTTGTTATTCATTTAAAGTGATCAAATCTCACTTATTGACGAACATCACAAGTTCTCTCCTCGAGTTCTTGTCAATTTAGTTCAATCTTGTAATTTGTCCCAAACAATAGGATCGTATTGTTCTCAAAATGATCAACCAGTTAGAAACTCATGTCAGACCTTTAGAGTCCTAACAATTCAGACTATCATCAATTGAGACATCGTATCCAACGTAGTAAAACATGATTAATGTGTTAACACACTATTATCATGTATTTTTCTTTCTTTTGTGGAATCCCACGTTATCTCGTAACCACGCTAGGAACGTCAGAAAATTCTACAATCTTAACACGCTGTCAGCTAATACCACAAGAAGCCACCCAGAGCCAGATTGTTGTGCTGTGTTGTTTTTACCTGTCATCACCAGAGTCCACTAAGTTTCCCGGACAACGCCGAAATGACGCTGGATTTCGCCGTTACCCGGAAAAGGGGGGAATGTAGGAACCCTGGTCGATGGTCAAAAGGCGGTAAAAACACTGTCGCACGTTTGGAATTTTATTACACTTTTATGACTCAAAAACAGACAATGGAAAAATGGACCAAGGAACATTTCTTCAAATCCCAGCCCTTCTCCCTGCAGACTCTTTGCTGACACCCATCCTCCCCAAAGAACAGACATCCCACAGAGATAACAGGGATGGAACCTGACACCCTACACCAGAGACATCCTTTCCAACATGAAGAAATAAAAATAAAACCTATACACCATCTGATGCTTTAAAGGCAGAACTGTGATTTAAATGAATTTCAGACATGGGACCTCGATTTTAACCATTTGTCTACAGGAAAGAGACTCATCGTGTGCCTCCATCTGACATATTTAAGCACTAATGCAATCACATTTCAAGGGAAATGTTTATAACTTCATATTCCATGATCATTGATAAAAAGTGTATTTGTCCTCCTTTGTTATGCTTAAAGCTAGAAATAATTCAAATCAGTCATTTAAGGGATAATCAATTGAAAGTCATTTTTCAAGGGTTCATGCAATTGGCACACACCCATGCTCCATTTTAGACCTAACATGGTAACACCCTATCTAGTTTTATGACTCTTTGTTTAAGAAGCACATGTGGGGATAGCCCCACCATTTTGTCTTCTTTACAGGAAAGTTAAGCCTCCCGCTTCTTTCTGCCAGCCAATCAGGTTTCACTCATTCCCACACTGCAGATGTGTTTTGACCAATCAGATAACCTCTTGACATGTTTATAAAAGGCCTCGCTCCCCCTTATCACACTCTCTTGCTTGGCTCTTGCTCCACGCTCTTGCTCCGCTCTTACTTCTCTCTTGTCCTCCTCTTTGCATCTGACTTAACAGTTAGATGTTATTCAGTTTAGTGATGCTGAATTTTTGAGATATTGATTGAACTTCTCTCCAGTCAGGAAGTGGCTACCAGCCACTTCTCATAATGACTAACTTTAAGTTTTATCTCCATTTTTGAAATTAACCAAGCAGTTTTTAATTTTTGGAACAAATCAATTTTTATAGCCTCCCATGAGTAAGCTTTAACGAACTCTAGCATCTTTGATTTGAGAACATGTTAGTTAAACTATCCATCGACGTCCAGGAGTGGTGCCGTGTAGGAGAACCAGAACCCCAGCCAGGCCGACAGTATCCCGCGGGCCCGTACAGTGAATGAGCGGAAAACGTCTTCGGAAAAACGCAGGAAAAGCTTTTTCCCCACACACTGCTGGTTACGCAGAAGGAGCTGTCATCATCACGCCTGTTCGAAGGAGGGTAAAACTGCACGCACACACAATTCTGGCAAAAAGGTGGTTTATAACTTAACAAATTCTCTCAATCGAAAATTCTAGATTCATAGTCCATATTTTTCATTTTGGTAAAGTTTTATTAATTTCATTACTTTAACTTTCCGTTTTCCTTCTTCCTCTTCCTCAGAGCGTTAGGAAATCACTATAAATACCAAACTCACGCAAACATCTAAAACACTCAAAATGTGTAGATACCATACAGCTGTGTTAAAATGTACATTTTGTGTGATACCAATGAGTCAAAATAACTGTGAATAATTGTGAAACTGCCTAATTTATCATCGTGGTAATAGCCTGTAAAATAAACATGTACATATTGTAAACGCTGTGTTTTTATTGACATTTAAACCTTTATTGAACCTCTATTCTGACGTCAAGAACCCACTACAAAAACAGGGAACTGTAACAATTAATTAAAATAAAGTGATCTAGGACACTTAAAACTCAATTCTAGATGGCACCTCTGGCAACGAACATATTAAAAATTAATAATTAATATTTTTGAATATTAATCATCCTTTGTTCCCCTACACCTGTATTAAATAGATGGTGAGGCTGATGTATGTCTTTCTGGATTATTCGGATTAAAAAATGAGTTTAAACAACCCGTGAACATCTGGATTCCCTTTGTGTCCAAGTGTGCAACAATTATTACGATAGTATTGATTAAAAAATGAAAAAACAACAGAAAATCTCCCTACGTTGCTGAAAACAGAGCGTAGGGGGCTCCATCACTACAACATTGGGGTCCCCTACGCTCAACAGCACTGGAGAAAACCCTGGGAGCAGCTGCAGGATAATCCACAACACCAGTGAACAGGTGAGTTCATAAAATCTCTTAATAAGGGAAGTGAAGTTTAATTATTAATAACAGTAAACAGTTGAAGCAGCTTTCATTCACTGTTTATCACTGTTGAACATATCAATAGTACCATCTGATGGATATCCACAATCTAGAAGTGATGCTGATTGGCCCCAAACACAGTCAATACAGGGTCACAATGAGTCTGTGTATCTGGTTTAGTTAGTGTTCAATGACGTGTGAAAGTCAAAGTGAGTCAGGTCACACAGAGAGGAGAGGGTGAACAATTAACCACCTGCACCTGTGCTGCCTTCACTCAACCTGGGATTTTCTGCCTCCTGCTAATGGTTGAATATATTCTACTGTAAAGAGGAGACTTTGATAAAGAAGTGTTTTAGATCAAACTAGTTCAGCTCTTTCTGATCAATCTAAGCACTCTTCTAACCTGGATATCAGGGATCATATGTTAGCGTTTCCTATAGAGACTCTATTTTCCCACACTCTCCTGGGGAAAGTGAATGCACCTCATAATGAAATGCAGAGCAGCTGATGGAGAAGCTGTGAGATGTTACAGAAGCTGAGCTAACATGCTAATGAACCCTTGTTCACTCCTTTAATATTGTAGTTACTGGTTTTCTCATTGTATTATTATTATTATTAATTAATTTCCCTTCAGAGATCAATATCATGATTATATTATTCTTTTATCTTAGTATTGCTGTTATTACTATTATTATTAATGCTATATTATTAGTGAAGAACGACACATACCACTGATTTAAATTAATTTCACAAAACATTTGAAACAAATTCAGTTTTTGCATTAAAATCATTTAAAGTACTGTGACATTTGGCAAAAGGAGAATTAAAAGACAAGCACTTCTGCACTGCATATAATATCAAGTTAAAAAAAAGAGAGAGAGAGAGAGAGACTGTAAACACAGTCATAAAGAAGTGTATGTGTTATAATTATATAGTTACAATCATAAGGAGAGTTATTATATATTGCTGACAAATGCTTTCCTATTTCTATTTCTAGTGCTTCAATCCCTCACATCCTCCATCACTAACCAGCTGACATCAGACCAGTCCTCCAGGAATGGTCCCAGTCCCCCAGGAATGGTCCCAGACCTCCAGGAACGGTCCCAGTCCTCCAGGAACGGTCCCAGTCCACCAGGAATGGTCCCAGTCCTCCTCCAGGAATGGTCCCAGTCCTCCAGGAATGGTCCCAGTCCTCCAGATGAGCTACTCTGTGTCTGAGTTGAACTGACTCTGTGCTTTTAAAGCATCCTTGTTGTTCTGCTGGTTCTCCTTCACTGAGTTCTAATCACTGCTGGTCACATGGAAAGTTTACAATCTATTCACATGGTCCAACCTGTGGAACAGCACATCTATACTGTAGCTCTACCACCACCTCCTGGCTCTATATAGATACTACATTTACCTGCACTTATTACAAGATGTTTAACTGATAATATCATCTGTTTTAATGAAATGATTGATTCTTAAACTATAATTGCTTCACATACTAAGACTTGCTAAACGCTGACGCAGCATTTGATTCTAAGCTCATTTATAACAATATGTCCCACTTGTCATTACAAGGTCATTTATTAACTGCAACAAGCAGGAACTCCTTTAATGGAAACAGAAACCACCTAGTCATATCCTGAACACATGAATGACAAATGCAATAATGACAAGAGAAAACACAAGTGTGGAAAAGTCAAAGCACAGAATAATATACATATAAAAAAAATGTTTAAATTTCAAAAATGGTAAAAAAATTATAACAATGCATCAATTTCATATACTTTATATACTTTATCATAGACACTCAAAGTCACTTTACAGAATTAAGGGATTATTCTTTCACTCCACACTTAGTGGTGGTAAACTACTATTGTAGCCACAGCTGCCCTGGGGCAGACTGACGGAAAGTGGGCATCGGCCCCTCTGACCACCACCAACTCTCACTCACACACTACATTCATACTAGGCAATATGGGTGAAGTGCCTTGCCCAAGGACACAATGACAGATACCACTGGGGTGACTGCCACTCCACTGTGGCACCTGGAATTCTCAGTGGTCTCCATCCACCTACTAACCAGGACCAGACCTGCTTAGCTTCTGAGATCTAATGAGATCAGCCAATGACAGGCTGGTGTGGCCAAAAGGTAAGGTATTTAAAGTACCTGGAAAAATTAACATGCTTTAACTTTTTATTACAACCAAACCAGAAAACAACACTATAGAACAAAAACATAAAGGGTAAATAACAACACCACCACATTATGGTACTTCAGAGGAGTTCATTACATTTTAATAATATACTTGCCTTAATTAGATGTTTAAATCTTATATTTGCTTTACATTCTTTTAAATCCTTGCTCAGATTGTTCCATAAAGACACCCCTATTATAGAAATGCAACGCTCCTTTAACTTTGTCCTAAACTTTGGTTTCATAAAGATCTCTTTTCCTTTTAAATTATACTTACTTACTCTTTTTACAAATCTGACCTGGAGATTTACAGGTAAGATTTTTTTGATGTGCTTTATGCATAATTTGCAAAATACTATAATCTACAATGTCATTGAACTTCAACATTTTTAACTGATGGAATAATGGGTTTGTTGGATGTTTACATTGTGTTCTGCTTATTATTCATTTGGCTCTTTTCTGTAATATAAAGACTGACTGGATGTTTGTCTTACAGGCATTTTCCCAGACTTCTACACAATAGGTCAGATAAGGAACAATCAGACAGTTATATAACATGAACAGTGCTTTGTTATCCAATAGATCATTTACTTTATATAGTACAGCTATTGTTTTTGATATTTTCATATTTGTATAATTTATATGTGATTTCCAGCTCAAATTCTCATCAACCATAGCACACAAAAAATTGGTTTCCCTTACTCTATTTATTTCAATATCGTGTATAATATGCAATATCTTTCCTTCTGTTACTGAATACCATAAAGTTTGTTTTTCCAAAATTTAGTGACAATTGTTTAATGTTAAACCAATTTTTTCTTTTTTAAAATTAATTTTTAACTACTTCCAACACCTGTGTTAAATTTTCCCCAGAATAAAATAAAGTAGTGTCACCTGCAAAGAGAATACATTACACATACATATGGTGGTGTACTGTATAAATATTGTCAATCAATGCAGTTATTGACGACAAATGACCGAAAATCCCAGTTATGTCACGAGGAATCAATGGATTCGAATGGCCCGCCACTAACTTCCGGGAACAAATTCTGTCTTCCGTGAATCACGTGACGGTCGAGCATTTTGGACTTCCGTTGTCGCAACTCTGGTGGAACAGTTGTGTCTTTAATGTAACTCAGCCCTACTTCCTCCTCACCGCTGGAGGATCCACCGATTTTTTTCTCCGTCTGATTCCAGGACGCAGGGAGCCGCCATGGCGTCAGGCCTGTCCAGTGTTGCTGTGCTGGTTTTTTACATTATTTATTTCCCCTCTATATCCAGTAAGTGTAATCTGTTATTCAGACATTTCCACATTTCTCTGTGACTAACTGCGAGTGGACTGAGCTCCGTGGCGGAGGTCATGTTGAGACACCACACGCTCAGGGTGATGCCAGTGACGTCATTTGCAGTAAACCGAAAGTGTCATAGTCAAAAACACCAGACTTTTAGGATTTAGGCCAGCATTATTACAAACTGACTCTCTCTATTAGGATGCAGTAATTGTAGAAACATTGCTAATGTACATTTTCTAGCGAAAGTGTTACGAAGAATATTTTTGTTTTGTATTTTTGACCGATACTTTGTTTTGTGACCTAAGTTTGGCTGTTTGAGTGAATAATACACAGCTTTTATGCTAAACTGTCTTGACGAATTTTAAACACTAGTTTGATCTTTCATAAACTAAACCAAACATCATCATTTTAGGTGATTAAATACAAAATGGTTCGCCAAAAAAAACAAACAAAAACTTGTGAAATCTCTGCAATTATGAACCTGGATGTGTAATAAACACTCAAAAACAAACTTGACATTAAAATTATCAACCTATGATTTTTTTTTAACCTTTTTACTGTATTTCAACAGAGATCAATAGGGCTGGGAATCTTTAGGTACCTCACGATTCAATTACGATTATATAGACTATCGATGCATCTAGATACACTGTTTTCACAGCATTTCTACGTTAACGTAGCCATAGCCCCCAGGACTATTGATACATTTCTGGAGCTTTTCTACATAACGTGGGTTCTAGTCCCACATTTGACAAAATATTTTTGACGAATTGCTGTTTTAAAAACAAATCAAAAACATCACAGGTAACAGTGACACATTGAGCTCTTTACCTTTTATTAAACCAGCTGTAAACTGCTCAGTTAGAACTGCGTGGGCTGTTCTAAATGATATATATATATATATATATACGGTTTATAATATATACTGTATGTAATAAACAAAATCAGCAGCTAAAGTACCATGGTGATTTTCAAGTATCCGTCAATCTGTTAAAATATCCTTATCATAGAGTGTTTCTTGTAATTTACCATTTTAATAAACAATTATTTGAAATACATGCATCTATTATTGATTCCTTTGTCTGAATGATCCACCCCTAGAGATTGATGTTATGTTTTGTTCGGTTTGCCCATATTTGACATATTATCATGTATGATCATGAGTCAGATTATCTTTTTTCCTGCAGCTCAAAAACAGGATTTTTGAATTATTCAAAGCCCTTGTTTATTAGAGTTTACAGGAGAAAAAAAAGAGCAGTTTACACAATAAAAAATAAATGAAAACTCAACATAAAGCATAGAGTTGATTGTTATAAAAACAATAAGTATTAATAATAGGAAGTCATACTCAATGCTATATACAATATATACAAAGTTAACCATTGTTTATATAAAATAAATCCAGTGTGTGATCTGTGATGAGCTCCTGTTCTCTGCACTTTATTACATTTGTTGTCCGAAGCAGGGCTTTCATTACATTCATGTTCCTCAGCTGAAGAAAGGGAATGCCACTCCTACACAGATCTCCATGGAATATATCACCATTCCAAGAGGTGCAGCTCCTTCTGCTGTGGTACCTGTAACAGTCACTACTGCTGCTCAGACACTTTTTGGAGATTAACTGATGATAAACAAGACGATTGGTACTGTAATACTTTTTTTTTTGTCTCTCATTGGATTTTTAACCCAGTAATTCTGCAATCTGTGTGCTATAATGTCTCCCCTCCCCCCTCCTCCTTACAGCAGTGATATCTCAACGTATTCCTATTCATCACCGTTGCCAATGATTGTTGGGATCGTTGCCTTTATTATCTTGTTGCTGCTCATCATTTTCTGCTGTGTGTGTCCATGTTGCTGCCTTTACAAAATGTGCCGCAAACCAACACGTAAGTGGTCCGCTACAGCTATTTCAACACTTGTTTGTTTTTGTTTGTGGGCGATGCTTTTTTATTAGGGGTGGGAATCACAGGATACCTCTATGCGTTACATGGTTCACGATACTGATATTATCGTGGTTTGGTAATCAGAAAGGGTTTTTTTTATTCGCCAAGTGCAGTTTAAAAATAGTACAAGGAATTTAAGAAGACATTATAAGCCTTTTCACACTCTGGAACTGCGCATGCGCGACAACGCAAACAAGCTCGTTCCCTCTGTTGATAATTCCAACCTAACAGCGTTTGTAATTTTATTCCAGAGAACTTTACGGCCTTTGGTACGAAGCTCGATAATTATATCCTGGATTAATCTCCGTTAGCGGGCTTCACCTAACCAAACATTCCCTGTCAGGGAGGAGCTGTCCTACGAATGTCGATAACAACACGCTAATTTAAGCCAAGTGTATTTAGCCTCAGTACATGCGCGTTCACATAAAAGGGGAGGAGATTGCATAATCTGACCAATCATTACAATGGAGAAAACTGGCAGAGCGAGCGTCTTTACAATTTGAGGAACAGCTTATCATCCTAAACAAATGAGTTTAAATTCATGATGACAGCAAAGAGCAACACTGTTAGTGCAAGGCGCACCAGGAGGCGGAGCTTTTATACTCACTCAGATCTGATCCACTTCATAACTTGGACCAGGTTAGGTGTTGCTTAAGTTTAAAATGATGAATAATTAAAATCCATAATTCAGACCGTGAGAGGGGAGTGGTGGTTAAGGACGCTGGGCTTGTAATTGGAGGGTTGCCGGTTCGAATCTCACCCGGGCCATCGCTTTGGGATGTTGAGCAAGCTCCTTAACCCCTAACTGCTCCCCAGGCACCACAAATGGCTGCCCACTGCTCCTCAGGGATGGGTTAAATGCAGAGGACAAATATATGTAATAACATATTTGACCAATAAAGACGTAAGCCCCGATTCAATTATTTAAGATATTAATCCATTGGATGGGATGATAAACGCTCTGATCAGTTTCCCTTTATTGCAGCACATACGTTTTATCACACACACTGGGATGAGAGCACATTGATTACGATTTTACATTGCACAATTTGATTTGTTTTACTCGGTGGAATTGAGTCATTTGACTCAATTCCCGGGAACGTGGTACATGCTATTCAGCGCAGAGAGGTTCTACGGACCCGGCCATAGTTCATCTGAACTTCTTTATTAAGCTGTTATTTTAATTAGATTTATAAATTTGAAGGAAGTGCACAAGATGCAGACTAAACAGGTCAATAAGTGACACATCCAAGTTTACAGATGAATAATTATTTAACAAACCAATCTTTTTCAAGTTTCTTTTACGTTCAGTGGTTAAAAACTTTGCACAATGATCTAAAGTCCCTTTATTCCAGGTTGGCATAGTTCTTAAGCAACTTTAGAATAGTTTGATATCAACATTATGTCATTTTTACCTTGGTATTCGTTGCCTTTCATTAATCTCGTCTTTTGAAGACAATTTTAAGTAGGGTACAGGGTACTCAAACATTTACTTTTTCGATTTTTATTTTTACATAATTGACGAAAGGGAATGAAAGTGAATAAATGATCACTTTCTCTTGACTGTGGAAGCAGTTGCAGACAATGTAGTGGATGGCTATCACCACCAGATGTCATCACTACAACAACAGACTACTATTTTTCTACTCATCATATAGTTGTGTACATTTCATGATTAGAAATACATTTTGAAATTTTGTACTCACACATAACACAGGCAATGCACAAACTGAACACAGCAAGACACACGTAGTTAAAAGCAAGACTGCTTCTGAACAAGACGCTAAAATAATCAGTCACCATTGAAGACAAGACTGCTTCTAGAACGGTAAGACACTTCAATAATAATAACAATAATAATTATTATTATTATTAGCTTGCTCCATCAGGTATGTTTACTCTTCTTGTCAAACTCAAGGCCGGGGGCCAAATATGGCCTTTCAGACCATCTAATTCGGCCCACAGGAGAAAGTGAAAATGACAGAGAAAACATGAATTATTGTGTAAATTACCAAATTATTCAGTTGCAAATTGTTGTTGAAAGAACAAACTTTTTCCCAAATCCTGCAATTTTCCCTTAAATGATTACACAAAATCTCCCCAAATTAAATAATAAAAAAAAAAATGGTATAAAAATCAAAGGTAATTTAAAGTATTTGTCACTTATTGCTAAGATAATGTTGATTGAGTCCTAACTTGGGCACATTAATGAAGAAATTGTTCATTTTTTCCACCTAAAACGTGCGTCCCACTTGTCATCAAACTGGTCTGTATTTGTCCCGTGAACTTAAATGAGTTTGACACTCCTGCTTTACTCAGTAACACTTTAAAATAATACCAACACGTCCAGGGTGACCGTATTTTGATTTCCAAAAAAGAGGACACTTGGTCCGACCTCAGCATAATCAAATTATTCAATGTTTATTTTAATTTTAAATTAAAATATTCATCTATTTTGTAACGGCAAAATGCAATGTAATAGATAAATAAGTTGTTATTGTTTATAAGGTTAAAAAATGCATTTTTCTGAGTTCATGTCATCTATTATAACACTTGAGAGTGTTTTAATCCTTGGAGATTTTAACCTCCATGTTGATAACTCCACATGTCCTATGGCCACTGAGTTGATGACTCTTATGGACTCTTTTAACTTTGTACAACATGTGTCAGGTCCAACACACACCAAAGGTCATACTTTAGATTTAGTTTTTTCTTTTGGTTTAAAAATAGACAAATTAAGCATAAATGATTTACAGTTAAGTGACCACTGCTGTATTTTATTTAACCTGTCAATCACTCTGACTAAAATCCCTTTCAATGTGAAAAAACAGCGACGCATCCTAAATGAAGCAGCTTTCAGTGGGTTTTCTGCCTCCTTTGACCCAACTTCCTTCGCTAGCTGTGATGATGTTGACTCTTTTATGGCTAACTTTAATAATCACTGTCTGACTCTGTTAGACACAGTAGCACCAGCTAAAAACGTTGTTAGCACTCATAAAAAACCTTGTCCATGGATGAATGAAACCATTTTTAACTTCAAAAGAAGCTGTCGGAAAGTGGAACGGTTGTGGAAAACAACTAAACTGGAAGTGCATCGACTCCATCTTAAGGAAAAGATAATGGAGCTAAATGAAATAATAAAGCGCGCCCGCTCTACTTATTTCACTAACCTTGTTCTACAAAATAAGAGAAACCCCAGAGTCTTGTTCAACACTATTGAACATCTTGTTACACCCCCACCGTCCCATGTCCCTGTACACACAAGGGATGATTGTAACATGTTTTTAAACTTCTTTGTAAATAAAGTAGAAGATATTAGGACCAGTATCACGACTCCTTTGGTCAGCTTGTGCACTTCTGTAGCTCCCGTCAGCACATGGTCCTCCTTCTCTCCTGTCAGCCTACAGGATATTCAGGATCTAGTGAGAAAAATGAAACCCACATCGAGCCCTGTGGATATTATTCCAACCTCACTGCTTTTAAATGTTTTTGATGAAGTCGGTCCATGGTTGGTGAAACTGATCAACCTTTCACTTAAATCCGGCACAGTCCCCAGCTACTTTAAACACGCCCTAGTAAATCCCATTCTCAAAAAGCCTAATCATGATCCAGGTCAGCCTTTAAACTACCGGCCCATATCTAAGCTTCCCTTCATGTCAAAAATGATGGAAAAAGTGGTAGCCAAGCAGCTAACATCAATCATGGAAGATAATGATCTTTATGATAAATATCAATCTGGTTTTAGGTCGATCCACTCCACTGAAACTGCCCTTGTGAAGGTTTCCAGTGACGTGATGATGGCTGCTGATTCTGGTCGCTACACAGTTTTAACTTTATTGGATTTAACATCTGCTTTCGACACCGTAGATCACAACACACTGATCCATCGTCTCAAATCAGAAATGGGGTTTTCCGGTGCTGTACTACAGTGGTTTGCCTCGTATATAAATGGTAGAACTTTTAATGTGGCTTTTAATGATGTAATGTCCAATGTGTCCACCCTGTCATGTGGAGTACCCCAGGGCTCTGTTCTGGGGCCTGTTCTGTTTTTATTGTACCTGATGCCTCTTGGTCGGTTGATCCGTGGTTTTAAAAATGTTTCTTATCATTTTTATGCTGATGATATACAGTTATACTGCTCTTTTAATGACTCAGAGTTTCACTTTTTACCTGAGTTCTTGGACTGTATCTCATGCATCAAAAACTGGTTTTCATCAAACTACCTCCAGATAAACCCCAACAAAACTGAAACTCTGATCATCGCCCCTGATAAAAAGATCCCACTTATTAAGAACTCTCTCGGTGATTTGGGTTCATCAGTGAAATCCAGCATCAGAAATCTTGGGGTTGTGTTTAACCAATCGATGTCTTTGGAGGGCCACTGTCGTCAACTGACTAAAAACTGTTTTTACCATCTGAGAAATATCTCAAAAGTGAGGCATCTACTGTCCAAACCTGATCTGGAACTGGTCATCCATGCTTTTATTTCGTCCCGCATTGACTACTGTAACTCAGTTTTTACCTGTTTTAATAAGTCGACCCTGTGTAAACTCCAAATGGTTCAAAATGCTGCTGCCAGACTTTTGACCGGTACGTCCAGAACATCACACATTACCCCGATACTTTCCTCCCTGCACTGGCTCCCTGTCAATTTCCGGATTGAATATAAAATACTGGTTCTAACATTCCGGGCTTTGCATGGCCAGGCTCCTCTATACATTTCAGACATGTTGTGTCCCTACACTTCAGGACGCAGCCTTCGATCCTCAGGTCAGGGTCTACTAAGGTTCCCAAAAACTAAATTTAAAACCAGAGGAGACCTGGCGTTCCAGGCTGCAGCCCCCAGACTCTGGAATGGTCTGCCCCAGTCTCTCCGGGAGATGAACTGCGTGGACACTTTTAAAAAACATTTGAAGACTTCGCTTTTCAAAAAAGCTTTTAGTTAACAAGATTTAATTTTTAATTTTTACTGCCCTTTTATGATGCTACACATGTGATGTAAATGTATGTTTATTGTTTCTGTGTACAGCACTTTGTGATTTTATCTGCGAAAAGCGCTTTATAAATAAATACTTACTTACTTATTTCAAAATGACAGGCTTTACAAAATGACAGAAGTCAATCATCTTTATTATGCATTATAACAATTGGCCTTTGAGCTCCTGAAATCTCACATATACCTTCTTAACAATGAGAAACTCCTCTTAGAAATTAAAAAAATAAATAAAATAAAAAAAAACTCAAGGCTTACAGAACAGTAAATAATCAATAAAAGGGACATATTGTACCCATTTCACCTTTTAAAAGTTTCCTGTGGTCTAAATGACGTATCTGTGTTGGGGTTTGGTCAAAACATAACATAAATCAAGCAACAGGGGAGGTTTAATACCATGTATAATCCAGCTCTTTCAGAGCGCTCCGTTTTGAGGGGTGTGTCCCTTTTCTTGCTTCTCTCGACGAGGACAGTCGCACTCTCTGTTTCTCCCTCCCTTCCATTCTTATCTCTCTCCCAGCTGCTGCTTTGTCTGGTCTTGTGAGCCTAACAAGAGCCTCTCTCTGTAACTCATCCAAAACCGGAATAATGGAATTAATTAGTTGGTCTCTCAGTGCTATCGATCAGATTTTTTCGACGAAAAGAACCGGGGGTGGTGAACCCGCATGTCTAAGCGGGACGTTTGCGGCTGGATACACACTTGACTCTTGGAACAAGTGGCGAGTTGTGTGTCTGTCCATCCTTTCCGTGGAAGACGTGGAGGACATCTACATGATTGGAATAATGATAGTAGGCATGCTGCTGATCGGAGCTGGTGGCTTCCTAATCTATCGAAAAGTCCGTACTACGCTGGCGACTGTTTTGGAAAAGCTGCCAGTGATTTCTGCAGGCCATTCATTGGATTACAGCAGAGAGACCCAGGACAGAAGGCTATTGGAAATTGACATAGCCTGTATCAAATCACATTGCTTATCTCCCTTTCGGCTCCCCAGCTAGCCAAGGCTAAAGCCAAGGTTGTCTCAACTCTTATCACCAGGAAGTTTCTGCAGACGGCGGCTCTTACCCCCACTCCCTCCCCCCGCTCCTTCCCTACATTCCTCCTGGAACTGTTGATGCTGAACTTTTCCACACGTCATCTGGTTGTCAGTATCGCAGCTACAGGTCTTCAACTTCAAATGCCTCGTTGGCCATCTTTCCCCACCTCCCATCCACAGCTGCATGGAGGCGTGGTTGCAGCACGCCCATGTCCCCAAATGGCTGGAATCCTGCTGTTCTTCCCACCTGACCCCCTCCCCCAGCCAACCTCCCACCCAACCCTTCCCACATGCCTTGTCTCGAGTTGTTTGACTGTGTCATGCTTACATTTATGTTTGCAGAGGCGTTTTTTTTTTCCTGGTTTCACACTGTTTTCTCTGTTTAGGGAAATCAGTTTCAAACTGGCAGTTTTTTTTTTTCCCCTCACCCCTCCTCTCCTCCTGTTGTTGATCCCTTTTTCACCTAAATATGTGGGCGCCGCAAAAGGCTGCCCCGGTGTGTTGATGTGTCTTCTTTCACTGCAACTACCAAGTCAAATTCCTCGTATTGTTCTAAACTGTACCTGGTCAATAAAGCTGATTCTGATTCTGATTCTGATTCATATGTGTTCAAAAAGAGAGCAAAAGAGAATTTTTCATCATATGTCCCCTTTAAATAAACACCTCAATAAATAACTTAGAAAGTTTACATCACATGGTCCCATGCTGACTAAGTTTCTCCCAGTGGCTCCTTAGTTTTCAAATCCCTCTTTGAACTTCCATTGTGGTTTTATCATCCAGGATGGTTTTCCTGCTGACATTTTTAATTAATTCTACAAGTATTTGGTCTCTTTCCATCCATCTCAGACTTTAGTCTCTCTTTTTTTTTCCTCGTGTGCAATGATTTTGTCAAAACAAAGCGGCATCTTTTATGATTCAGTCACGTGTGAGTAAACTCACCGTAATGACATGATACTGGCAACTCATTAGCTTTCAGAAACGGCTAGAATTTTGTAGTTAGAGCAAATATGAGCGGAGTTAAGGCCATTGAAATTAATGTGTTCCCCTAGATGCGTTCAGGTCCCTGGGAAACCCAGATATTTTTATGAGTTTGTAAAATCCGGCCGTACGGTCCGGACAAGACGTGAAAAGAGGACGTTTCCGGGTAGATCCGGATGTATGGTCACCCAAAACATATCTGCAGTTTCTCCACATGTTCTTTTTTTGTCTCTGTATTTCTCAGCAGACCTGCTCAAAACGAGCAAAGCACCGGCCAAGGTGGAGACAGAGACGCAGGTCAAGGTTGGGGAACCACAAATACAGATCATGATCAAAACAGAGATCAAGACAGAGATCGAGATGGAAGGAGACAGGAGAAAAGTGGTGACAAAGCTCTTCCTTTGTCCTTGACCACCAGCTCAAGGGATGTCAAGTCATGTAATGCCATTCCCCTAGAGTCCCGCAACCTGCCCTTACAGAGGATCTTCATGACTAATGAGAAACAAGAGGAACTGAAGGAGTTGCTTCGGGATCTGCAAAGTGGGGAATTTGATGACCCCAATGAGTAAGCACACAGTCCTATATATACATTAATGTGGTTTCTGGTGGAGAAAAATGACAAATTTTAACTCTCGCTTTGCTTGTTTTGTGTTAGAGAGTCTGATTCCGATTCCTCAGAGGGAGAGGAGTATGATGGGGAAGGACTGTTTTGGGCGGAGGACAAAGCTGATGTTTTTGAGAATGACAGTTATATCAGTGTGAGGAAGAAGATGGTCAGCAAGCACAACCACAACATCGCCAGCATTTTGTCAGAAAACGGCAAGCTGTGCCAGGAGTTCCAGAGGAAACAGGTAAATATGTGACATCAATTATCTTTCCTCACATCCTATACATCTGATTGTGTTCATCTGACCCTGACTGCCTTGCTTTCTTCCTGTTGTCACCTGAGTCATCCAGGCACTATATGTCCATGCTGGTTCAGAGGAAGAACCTCCCGGCTTGGCAGGAAAGGGAGAATATTTTAGATCTGCTGGACCAGAGTCAAGTGCTGGTGGTCAGCGGGATGACAGGGTGAGTCAGATAGAGCCCTAGAGAATTCCAAACTGAAATGGTGTTATCCTTTGAAATGTTTTATCAGGGTTCTTACCAGGAATTCTTCATAGCATTTCCATGTGCACTCCTGGAAGTCCCTTTTGTGTCCAAGTGTGCAACAATTAATATGACGGTACCAATTAAAAAAGGAAAAAAAACAGAAAATTCCCCCTATTCACTGTAGGAGATCAATACAATACACATTGTAAAAAAAGTCCATAAAATATACAGCAAAAGACTGTCAAATTCCAACAGTAAAGTAGCGTAAAACCCAAAACGTCCTTTTACGGTATTAAATACATCGAATAACAGTTAATTGTGAAACTGGACAAAACTTTAATTTTTACTGTAATAAAATGTTGAAATGAAAAAGATTTTCTGTAGAAACAAATAAATATACATACATTTTAAAAGTAAATATCGTAATGGAAAAAATGTTTGAAAACCTTAGATTTTACGGCATTATTTGGACAAAACTAAATCTTATGGGTTGTGCACATTAGAATTTACAGTATAAATCTGATGATTGCTAAGCAAACAAAAACCCTCATTTTTACAGAAGCAAAATGTTAAAAATAGGGTCTATTGTAAAAATACAACCATTAAATACTATTAAAAAAGGCAAATATCAGCAGCAAAAGACAATAAAGTTTTATCTTTTTTTATTTCTTTTTTTTAATTCAGATACTGATATGCACATTAATAGTTAGGTCTGCAGTATATCATTGTTAACCTTTTCATAAAAAAGATCAACAGCAAAAAAATATGTTTAAAATAAAGTTTAAGGTTGCTGAATAAAATTTATTCATATAAGCGTTTTTTAATTATTTTTTAAAAACAACTTTATGTTCTGTTATGGCTCATGCTATATTATCAGACCACCTTAAGTGTTTTAATTAAAAGTTAAAAGGGTCCTCTCAGTTTAAGGTACACTCCATTAGAAGGCAGAAGCTGGGGCTCCAGTACTGGACCAGACTAGCAGGACTGCAGCATAAATCTGTGGCCAACTGCCTCTTGGAGGGGTGTTGGGAGTTTGCAAAAAGGGAGGGAAAAGCGCATTTTCTGAGACATATTTGTCAGCTGGCTGGTAACGTGGGTTTGGAGAATGGGAGTGTTGCTGAGTTAATGTGGTCCCCTGTCCCATTCTGGCTTTTGCCCGTTCAATTGGGCATGATGGGGCTGGATAAGAGTTTTGTTTGTGGCCAAGTAAATGAATTTGTGGCTCTAAATAAAGAAACGGCTTGTCACATTTTTACAGATGGGTCTAAGGATCCGAGATCAGGAAAAGCCGGTCTTGGAGTCTACATTATGAATTATGAAATTGGGAAAAGTATGCGTGTATCTGATTATGTATCTGTGTTCACGACTGAGTTGTTAGCCATTAGGTGGGCTTTAGATTGGATTGAACAAAATAAACCTGAGATGTCGTATATATATTCGGATTCCATGGCTGCCTTGCAGGCAATTTCTGACCATCCCTCCGGGGCTAGGATAGATACTGTGGTAGAGATTTTGTGTTGCCTCCACCGGATAGAGTTGATGGGGTCTAGTATTGTTTTTTCCTGGATCCCATCTCATGCAGGTATTGTGGGGAATGAAGCTGCTGATAGGCTAGCAAAGAAGGCTCTTCTCGAGACGGAAATTGAATATGTGGTCCGATTGGGGAAGGCTGAGTGTGTCAGTGTTTTCAAAGCTACTGTGTATCAGCAATGGCAAAGGGAGTGGGAGAATGAGTCTAGAGGGAGGCATTATTTTAAGTGTCAACCTTGTGTGCAGGGCACTAGACTCCTGTGGGCAACTTGCCGATCAAATCAAGTTAAGATAACCAGATTAAGACTGGGGCATTGTGGACTAGCTGCATATTTAAATCGAATAGGCAAACATCCGGATGGATTATGTCAGTGTGGTCAACTTGAGACTATTTCCCATGTTCTATTGGCCTGTGGATGTTATTCTGTTGAAAGGGGAACGTTATTTAAAGAACTTTCAACTCTTGGGCTGACAGTGTTTTCAATAAAGTCAATATTTGCATCAAGAACAGAGTCGATTTTAATAGATAAGGCAGTCGTGAGATATCTTCAATCTACCAACCTCTATTTGAGAATCTAAAATGGAGTGACTCTAAGTGAACAGAAGAGGGCAGCATTACGCTTCTTTTAGTGTACAGCCTGCCGGAAACCATTAGAAGAAGAAGAAGAAGAAGACCAGAGGAGGTGCTGTGGAGGAAATGAAGAGCCACGGAAGGTGTAGAGAGAAGAAGAGGAATGGAGAAAGAAGAGAAAGAAAAGGAGACAGAGCAGATAAAGTTGAGAGAGAAAAGAAAAAAGGAAGTCCATGTTCAGAGTTCATGTTTTAGAGGACCAGCCACACAGAAGAGGACGTGAGATTGTCAACCCGACACAGTCTACTGAGCGGACTCTGTGTGAGAGTTGTACGTCAGACCGACGGACGAACATTAGCCTGTTAGCATTTAGCTTAGCTTGTCCAGCAGAGTGATTCAGTGCTACGGCGTCAATCAGCCATCCACCTGTCCTGCTCGGGAAACGAGAGGAGAAACTAGGCTGGTGTGGTGTGAAGTGGACTGCTGCTGTCGGAGAGAGGATTTTCACCGTTGGAGGAGCTAACACCACGTGGAGAGTTTGGACCTTGAATGCACCACGGAGATCCGCCATTTTCCATCAGTGTGGAAGTGAGGGGAGGAGAACACCCTGAAATACAGGCCTGTACTTGTTTTATTTTTATATGCTGGCTTTTTCAGGGTTTATTTTGTTTTATTTTATTACAGTGGGTCCACATTTTGTGAGTGTTTTATTTTTACCTTACCTAAATCTTTGATTGTCTAAACAGTGATTTTTTTTTAATGTTTGGTTAATTCAAAAAGAAAATAATAACATTGATATAAAGCATTATTAATCCCTACTTTTGGTATTTATTATATGTGGTGAAATATTTAATGGGCATGTGTTTTTCCTGTTTCTATTTTATCTTAATAAATCTGCGGTTGGGATAGGCTAATTAAAAATTCAATACTATTTATTAAAGAGTCCCAGAGCCTTGCTCAAAGAATTAGAGGGAGCAAGAGCACTACATTTCCATAGTTCTTTTGTCTTATACTCCATGTAAAGAGGTCTTTTATTAGTCTATTTTCTTTGTAAAGTGGTGCCATTTTTGTGGCTTTAGACTTCAGTTACATTTATGTATAAAATATCTTCCCTACATTATAAACAAATTAAAAATATAACTATTTTTTTTTATATTTTCTGTTTCCACTTGATCCAGAATAATAATAATAATTCTCAACAAGAATTGTTGATTGATTTGTCACATGACTGCTACAGGGTTTGAGTTTATTTTATTTAGTTTCACATCTACCTGTAGCTCTTTGTTTTTTAGACTGATGACAACTTGTTTGTAGTTTTATTTCAGCAAGTTTAAGTTTTACAGTTACAGTTGTGGACCTTTGTAAGTGAATACCCTAGTTACATTACAACAACCAAATGAAACTATATCAACTAAGTGAATTCATAAAAATGGCCTGTGTAAAGGCTTTTTCAAATGAAAAAATTGTTGAACAAAAAATAAACACAGAAAATCTGCTAACCGGGACTCGAACTCGCAACCCTGGGCATGAAAATCCAAAATATTCCATCGGACAGTGGTTTCCAAACTTTTCACAGTTGAAAACACCTTCAGACTTTGAACCTAAAGCCATGTACCCCCTACTCCTCCACACTTAAAAAACATCATAATGTAATGTCATATACAGTTTAGCCCTACAAGGGAATTTTTCACTGAATTTGACCTGTTGAGGAATAATATATAATGGAAAAAAATAACAATAATCTGTTAGCACATAAGAAAACATATTATTCAGAATTATCACTTGTTTGATTTATCTAATCATTTAGTCTACTGGCACTTTTAGAAATAAACCGATTTCCTCTTTGTTTTAGAAAAATAAGTCGACCAAACATTTGTTATGTAAATTTGTTGTTATGTTGCTGCTGTTTTTTTATCCTGCAATACGAGCCAATGCAACCACATTTTGTTATCTGTACTGTAGGGATGTAACGATTCACTCAACTCCCAATGCGATTCGATTCACATACTGGGTTCACGATACGATTCTCTCACGATTTATTTTACAAAATGGGACTGTAGACAATTTTTTTTTTTTGTGAAAAAAACTAGAAAATACTGTATTATTTTCCTTTTAAATTTCATTGTCAAAAGAATCCCTTGATAAACTATTCAAAACAATGTAATTTAACTAAAAATAAATCTTGAATGAAATAAATAAAGGAATAATACAAATGAAAATGAAGCCTATTAATCTAAATTCTGGTTCTAAAATAAACAATGCAAAACTGCATAATAGTTCTTTTTCTTTTAAAAGTGCAACTGAAAATGTATTTTGTGCCTTAACAATTGGACTTTAAAAAAAAAAAAAACCTGATTACACTGATTTACGTCATATTTGTTTGGACCAGCAGAGGGCGCTGGTAACACAGTGGTCGGTTGGCATGCATATATCTTGCAGTGAAGAAGAGAAGCTATGCTAGCAGACAGAGCTAATAGAAAAACATGACTTTTACAGATATTCAAGTAATATTACTGATATTCTTTCGGTGCTAAAGGGGTAATGAATCATTTATTAACATATTTAAGAGTAGAAGGCGGCCAGAAAGAAAGTATTAGCAGACTCCGCCCGCCGCCTACACTTGTGGTTAAAAAAAGTACTGCGATTCAATTTTCAAAAAATCGATATCAACCGTGATACCTATGAATCGATTTTTAACTGCCTTACGATTAATCGTTACATCCCTACTGTACTGTAAAGTTTAAGTTTGAATGACAATAAAGAAAGTCTAAGTCTTGATTGAACATAGATTATGATTTCACTCAAAACTGATCAGAAACCCGAGTAAACTGGTTTGTAGTACAAATGTAATTAACTGTGTACCCACCATCATGAAATTCCTGGAAAAGTAACTGAATTAGAAAAAAATGATTTTCCTGTGTATTTTGGAAATATCGCCTATTTTATTTTAATGTTTGCTTTTACTACTGGACACACCTTGTGTTGTACATTGCTTTTAATGAATGTGTCAGCAAAGAGAAATTGTAATCTTATAATTAAACATGGTAGCACTTAGTTGTTGTGTAATGTTGCATTCAATAGATGATGCTACATTATTTAAAAAATATTTCAAAATAGGTTTCAAATTGCGTCACAAGGGGGTACAAGCCAGTCTACAGAATTAAAATACATTGTCAATTATTTGCACCAGGGGATTTTTACCCTAAAAGAAGGCCAGATTGAAAACATGTGTGTGTGCTTCTTTTGCAGGATACAACTAAAGAAGAGGTACTCGCCTCAGTGACAGTTGGGGTGCTGACAGTTGTCAGTGAAGATCCTCAGCAACAGCTTCTAAATGCAGTGCACTTCCAACCCATTTCCAATGCCATCATCATTGAGGGAGGTACTGTCATGGACAATATTAGGGACTTTCCCCAGGCAGTCTGCCTCATCTTTGGGCTTATATATGCCCTTCACTTAGATTACCCAAAATGCATGGCAAACACGTTCACGTTCATTCAAGCCGTCATGCTTGGATTGGCAAGCAAAGCCCTCCCCCCAAAATTGCTAGGTTTGAAAAATAAACTACTGATGTAGACCAGTTCATACAGTGTCACAACTTACTGTTAGTAAGAATATTGTTCTTATTTCTATTAAAAAGTTCTAACTTTCCATGTTTAAAGTTTAAAGTTATGTTCTAGGTATAATGTTGAAGTTAAATTTGAATTTCAAATATATTTGTATTGTTTGAAAAAGTGTTATTTGTTTTATCAATGTTGCCCAAAAGATGAAACCAGTGTTAATTGTGGTTTCAGTCTTGATTTGTTTTTATTTTGAAGAGCGGACAAACAGGAATTTATTTTTGTTAATGTGGTTTTGTCATTGGGTTTCAGATTATTACTTAAAAGTACAGGCACCAAACATAAACCTAACTTACTGAAGTAAGAAATATTATTTTATAAAGATTCTCTGAGATTTGCTCTGAAAATAATGTTTCTTTTAACTGTTTCATCAACATGATTATTTTATATTCTGCATAGAGAGAACTTTTTTTTTTTCTTTTTTGTCCAAAGCTACAGCATGTTACAAGGTAACTAAAAGATTTTAGTTCAATTGTTTGAGCAAATGTTTAATTCAAATGATGTAGTACATTTGGTGATTTTTGCCTTCATAACGAGCATAAAGAACAGTTTAGTGCCATGTGTCTTGTTAAATGCATTGTTGAGCATTTGAAAATAAATTTTAAACCCACTGTTAATCCATTGATTTTTATTCCATTCATTGTTCTTGAGTTTTTATATCCTGCTCTATTCTCATTCTGTTATAGAATTGTTTTATTTCAACAGCTGAATGTGATGGAGAAAAACTTAAAAGAACTAAGCTATCACTTGAGTACTGAAAGCCCACAATAAATAAGTTACTTTAATCTAATTTATTTAATTTAATTTGAGTGCTGTAAACTCAAAATAAACAAGTTATTGCAATCCAGTTATTCAAGTTAAATTGAGTACTGTTAACTCAAAATTACTAAGTTATAATAATTCAATTATTTAGGTTCATTTGAGTATTGTTAACTGACAATAAATAAGTTAATCAAATCTAATTAACTTAAGTCAACAAAAATTAGTTTTTTTAAGGCAGCAAGTTTGCATATTTTTTTAAGTAAAGTCAACTTATTGAATTTTACAGTGTAAACACTAAGATTAAAACAATTGATTTAAATGTTTTTTTTGCCGTTTTTTGTTGTATTTTATGAGTTTAAATGTAATAAATTGAATATATGACTTAATTGTTGTATTTTATGAGTTTAAATGTAACAAATTGTATATATGACTTTATTGTTGTTTTTTATGAGTTTAAATGTAACAAATTGAATATATGACTTTATTGTTGTATTTTATGAGTTTAAATGTAACAAATTAAATATATGACTATTGTTGTTTAATGAGTTTAAATGTAACAAATTGTATATATGACTTTATTGTTGTATTTTATGAGTTTAAATGTAACAAATTAAATATATGACTTTATTGTTGTATTTTATGAGTTTAAATGTAACAAATTAAATATATGACTTTATTATAACAAAAATAAACAATTTACAGGTAAATGAAATAAACACTAAGATTAAAACTATTGATTTAAATGTTTTTTTGCTGTTATGAAGTTATTCTTTTAGTTGATGGGATTAAAAACAGGTCTCTCCTCCTTTTGTTAGAATTGATGAGGTGAGAGAACACCTTTAGGCCCCTCCCACATCACACCCTAGAATCATTGTTTCAGTAGCAAACATTCATTCTCTTCTGTTCCTGCAGGCTTCACTTCTTCTCCTGCTGCTGCTGCTGCTGCTCTGGATACAGATTGAACAAGGTAAGACTTTTGATTCTTGGACTGTGTTTTTACTTATTTTGCTATTATCAGCTCATGTGATGTTTTACCAGCTTGAGTAAATATTTTATTTTGCTTTTTTTGCCGTTTTTTGTTGTATTTTATGAGTTTAAATGTAATAAATTGAATATATGACTTTATTGTTGTATTTTATGAGTTTAAATGTAACAAATTAATTATATGACTTTATTATAACAAAGATAAACAATTTACAGGTAAATGAAATAAACACTAAGATTAAAACTATTGATTTAAATGTTTTTTTTGCCATTTTTTGTTGTATTTAATGAGTTTAAATGTAACAAATTAAATATATGACTTCATTGTTGTATTTTATGAGTTTAAATGTAACAAATTAATTATATGACTTTATTGTTGTTTAATGAGTTTAAATGTAACAAATTAAATATATGACTTTATTATAACAAATATAAACAATTTACAGGTAAATGAAATAAATACTAAGATTAAAATTACTGATTTAAATGTTTTTTTGCCGTTTTTTGTTGTATTTTATGAGTTTAAATGTAATAAATTGAATATATGACTTTATTGTTGTATTTTATGAGTTTAAATGTAACAAATTAATTATATGACTTTATTATAACAAAGATAATCAATTTACAGGTAAATGAAATAAACACTAAGATTAAAACTATTGATTTAAATGTTTTTTTTGCCATTTTTTGTTGTATTTTATGAGTTTAAATGTAACAAATTAAATATATGACTTTATTATATCAAAGATAAAAAAATTTACAGGTAAATGAAATAAACACTAAGATTAAAACTATTGATTTAAATGTTTTTTTGCTGTTTTTGTTGTATTTTATGAGTTTAAATGTAACAAATTGAATATATGACTTTATTGTTGTTTTTTATGAGTTTAAATGTAACAAATTAAATATATGACTTTATTATAACTAAGATAAACAATTTACAGGTAAATGAAATAAACACTAAGATTAAAACTACTGATTTAAATGTTTTTTGCCGTTTTTTGTTGTATTTTATGAGTTTAAATGTAATAAATTGAATATATGACTTTATTGTTGTATTTTATGAGTTTAAATGTAACAAATTAATTATATGACTTTATTATAACAAAGATAAACAATTTACAGGTAAATGAAATAAACACTAAGATTAAAACTATTGATTTAAATGTTTTTTTAGCCATTTTTTGTTGTATTTTATGAGTTTAAATGTAACAAATTAAATATATGACTTTATTGTTGTATTTTATGAGTTTAAATGTAACAAATTAAATATATGACTTTATTGTTGTATTTTATGAGTTTAAATGTAACAAATTAAATATATGACTTTATTGTTGTATTTTATGAGTTTAAATGTAACAAATTAAATATATGGCTTTATTATAACAAAGATAATCAATTTACAGGTAAATGAAATAAACACTAAGATTAAAACTATTGATTTAAATGTTTTTTTTTCCCATTTTTTGTTGTATTTTATGAGTTTAAATGTAACAAATTAAATATATGACTTTATTATAACAAAGATAATCAATTTACAGGTAAATGAAATAAACACTAAGATTAAAACTATTGATTTAAATGTTTTTTTTGCCATTTTTTGTTGTATTTTATGAGTTTAAATGTAACAAATTAAATATATGACTTTATTATAACAAAGATAAACAATTTACAGGTAAATGAAATAAACACTAAGATTAAAACTATTGATTTAAATGTTTTTTTTGCCATTTTTTGTTGTATTTTATGAGTTTAAATGTAACAAATTAAATATATGACTTTATTGTTGTATTTTATGAGTTTAAATGTAACAAATTAAATATATGACTTTATTGTTGTATTTTATGAGTTTAAATGTAACAAATTAAATATATGACTTTATTGTTGTATTTTATGAGTTTAAATGTAACAAATTAAATATATGACTTTATTATATCAAAGATAAAAAATTTACAGGTTAATGAAATAAACACTAAGATTAAAACTATTTATTTAAATGTTTTTTTGCCGTTTTTGTTGTATTTTATGAGTTTAAATGTAACAAATTGAATATATGACTTTATTGTTGTATTTTATGAGTTTAAATGTAACAAATTAAATATATGACTATTGTTGTATTTTATGAGTTTAAATGTAACAAATTAAATAAATGACTTTATTGTTGTATTTTATAAGTTTAAATGTAACAAATTAAATATATGACTTTATTATAACAAAGATAAACAATTTACAGGTAAATGAAATAAACACTAAGATTAAAACTACTGATTTAAATGTTTTTTTGCTGCTATGAAGTTATTCTTGTAGTTGATGGGATTAAAAACAGGTCTCTCCTCCTTTTGTTAGAATTGATGAGGTGAGAGAACACCTTTAGGCCCCTCCCACATCACACCCTAGAATCATTGTTTCAGTAGCAAACATTCATTCTCTTCTGTTCCTGCAGGCTTCACTTCTTCTCCTGCTGCTGCTGCTGCTCTGGATACAGATTGAACAAGGTAAGACTTTTGATTCTTGGACTGTGTTTTTACTTATTTTGCTATTATCAGCTCATGTGATGTTTTACCAGCTTGAGTAAACATTTTATTTTTCTTTTTTTGCCGTTTTTTGTTGTATTTTATGAGTTTAAATGTAATAAATTGAATATATGACTTTATTGTTGTATTTTATGAGTTTAAATGTAACAAATTAATTATATGACTTTATTATAACAAAGATAAACAATTTACAGGTAAATGAAATAAACACTAAGATTAAAACTATTGATTTAAATGTTTTTTTGCCATTTTTTGTTGTATTTAATGAGTTTAAATGTAACAAATTAAATATATGACTTTATTATAACAAATATAAACAATTTACAGGTAAATGAAATAAACACTAAGATTAAAACTACTGATTTAAATGTTTTTTTGCCGTTTTTTGTTGTATTTTATGAGTTTAAATGTAATAAACTAAATATATGACTTTATTGTTGTTTTTTATGAGTTTAAATGTAACAAATTGTATATATGACTTTATTGTTGTTTTTTATGAGTTTAAATGTAACAAATTAATTATATGACTTTATTGTTGTATTTTATGAGTTTAAATGTAACAAATTAAATATATGACTATTGTTGTTTAATGAGTTTAAATGTAACAAATTGTATATATGACTTTATTGTTGTATTTTATGAGTTTAAATGTAACAAATTAAATATATGACTTTATTGTTGTATTTTATGAGTTTAAATGTAACAAATTAAATATATGACTTTATTATAACAAAAATAAACAATTTACAGGTAAATGAAATAAACACTAAGATTAAAACTATTGATTTAAATGTTTTTTTGCTGCTATGAAGTTATTATTTTACTTGATGGGATTAACTCCTCCTTTTGTTAAAATTGATGAGGTGAGAAAACACCTTTAGGCCCCTCCCACATCACACCCTAGAATCATAGTTTCAGTAGCAAACATTTATTCTCTTCTGTTCCTGCAGGCTTCACTTCTGCTTCTGCTGCTGCTGCTGCTGCTCTGGATACAGATTGAACAAGGTAAGACTTTTGATTCTTGGACTGTGTTTTTACTTATTTTGCTATTATCAGCTCATGTGATGTTTTACCAGCTTGAGTAAATATTTTATTTTGCTTTTTTTGCCGTTTTTTGTTGTATTTTATGAGTTTAAATGTAATAAATTGAATATATGACTTTATTGTTGTATTTTATGAGTTTAAATGTAACAAATTAAATATATGACTTTATTATAACAAATATAAACAATTTACAGGTAAATGAAATAAACACTAAGATTAAAACTATTGATTTAAATGTTTTTTTTGCCATTTTTTGTTGTATTTAATGAGTTTAAATGTAACAAATTAAATATATGACTTCATTGTTGTATTTTATGAGTTTAAATGTAACAAATTAATTATATGACTTTATTGTTGTTTAATGAGTTTAAATGTAACAAATTAAATATATGACTTTATTATAACAAATATAAACAATTTACAGGTAAATGAAATAAATACTAAGATTAAAATTACTGATTTAAATGTTTTTTTGCCGTTTTTTGTTGTATTTTATGAGTTTAAATGTAATAAATTGAATATATGACTTTATTGTTGTATTTTATGAGTTTAAATGTAACAAATTAATTATATGACTTTATTATAACAAAGATAATCAATTTACAGGTAAATGAAATAAACACTAAGATTAAAACTATTGATTTAAATGTTTTTTTTTGCCATTTTTTGTTGTATTTTATGAGTTTAAATGTAACAAATTAAATATATGACTTTATTATATCAAAGATAAAAAAATTTACAGGTAAATGAAATAAACACTAAGATTAAAACTATTGATTTAAATGTTTTTTTGCTGTTTTTGTTGTATTTTATGAGTTTAAATGTAACAAATTGAATATATGACTTTATTGTTGTTTTTTATGAGTTTAAATGTAACAAATTAAATATATGACTTTATTATAACTAAGATAAACAATTTACAGGTAAATGAAATAAACACTAAGATTAAAACTACTGATTTAAATGTTTTTTGCCGTTTTTTGTTGTATTTTATGAGTTTAAATGTAATAAATTGAATATATGACTTTATTGTTGTATTTTATGAGTTTAAATGTAACAAATTAATTATATGACTTTATTATAACAAAGATAAACAATTTACAGGTAAATGAAATAAACACTAAGATTAAAACTATTGATTTAAATGTTTTTTTTGCCATTTTTTGTTGTATTTTATGAGTTTAAATGTAACAAATTAAATATATGACTTTATTGTTGTATTTTATGAGTTTAAATGTAACAAATTAAATATATGACTTTATTGTTGTATTTTATGAGTTTAAATGTAACAAATTAAATATATGACTTTATTGTTGTATTTTATGAGTTTAAATGTAACAAATTAAATATATGGCTTTATTATAACAAAGATAATCAATTTACAGGTAAATGAAATAAACACTAAGATTAAAACTATTGATTTAAATGTTTTTTTTTTCCCATTTTTTGTTGTATTTTATGAGTTTAAATGTAACAAATTAAATATATGACTTTATTATAACAAAGATAATCAATTTACAGGTAAATGAAATAAACACTAAGATTAAAACTATTGATTTAAATGTTTTTTTTTGCCATTTTTTGTTGTATTTTATGAGTTTAAATGTAACAAATTAAATATATGACTTTATTATAACAAAGATAAACAATTTACAGGTAAATGAAATAAACACTAAGATTAAAACTATTGATTTAAATGTTTTTTTTGCCATTTTTTGTTGTATTTTATGAGTTTAAATGTAACAAATTAAATATATGACTTTATTGTTGTATTTTATGAGTTTAAATGTAACAAATTAAATATATGACTTTATTGTTGTATTTTATGAGTTTAAATGTAACAAATTAAATATATGACTTTATTGTTGTATTTTATGAGTTTAAATGTAACAAATTAAATATATGACTTTATTATATCAAAGATAAAAAATTTACAGGTTAATGAAATAAACACTAAGATTAAAACTATTTATTTAAATGTTTTTTTGCCGTTTTTGTTGTATTTTATGAGTTTAAATGTAACAAATTGAATATATGACTTTATTGTTGTATTTTATGAGTTTAAATGTAACAAATTAAATATATGACTATTGTTGTATTTTATGAGTTTAAATGTAACAAATTAAATAAATGACTTTATTGTTGTATTTTATAAGTTTAAATGTAACAAATTAAATATATGACTTTATTATAACAAAGATAAACAATTTACAGGTAAATGAAATAAACACTAAGATTAAAACTACTGATTTAAATGTTTTTTTGCTGCTATGAAGTTATTCTTGTAGTTGATGGGATTAAAAACAGGTCTCTCCTCCTTTGTTAGAATTGATGAGGTGAGAGAACACCTTTAGGCCCCTCCCACATCACACCCTAGAATCATTGTTTCAGTAGCAAACATTCATTCTCTTCTGTTCCTGCAGGCTTCACTTCTTCTCCTGCTGCTGCTGCTGCTCTGGATACAGATTGAACAAGGTAAGACTTTTGATTCTTGGACTGTGTTTTTACTTATTTTGCTATTATCAGCTCATGTGATGTTTTACCAGCTTGAGTAAACATTTTATTTTTCTTTTTTTGCCGTTTTTTGTTGTATTTTATGAGTTTAAATGTAATAAATTGAATATATGACTTTATTGTTGTATTTTATGAGTTTAAATGTAACAAATTAATTATATGACTTTATTATAACAAAGATAAACAATTTACAGGTAAATGAAATAAACACTAAGATTAAAACTATTGATTTAAATGTTTTTTTGCCATTTTTTGTTGTATTTAATGAGTTTAAATGTAACAAATTAAATATATGACTTTATTATAACAAATATAAACAATTTACAGGTAAATGAAATAAACACTAAGATTAAAACTACTGATTTAAATGTTTTTTTGCCGTTTTTTGTTGTATTTTATGAGTTTAAATGTAATAAACTAAATATATGACTTTATTGTTGTTTTTTATGAGTTTAAATGTAACAAATTGAATATATGACTTTATTGTTGTATTTTATGAGTTTAAATGTAACAAATTAATTATATGACTTTATTATAACAAAGATAAACAATTTACAGGTAAATGAAATAAACACTAAGATTAAAACTACTGATTTAAATGTTTTTTTGCCGTTTTTTGTTGTATTTTATGAGTTTAAATGTAACAAATTAAATATATGACTTTATTATAACAAAGATAAACAATTTACAGGTAAATGAAATAAACACTAAGATTAAAACTATTGATTTAAATGTTTTTTTTGCCGTTTTTTGTTGTATTTTATGAGTTTAAATGTAACAAATTAAATATATGACTTTATTGTTGTATTTTATGAGTTAAAATGTAACCAAAGCTATTTTTAATAGTTCTTCTTGTCCTCTGCTACTCTCACACTTTCTTTCTCAGTTGTATTATTCCTCTAACATTAACCTTTCCATCCCACATTCTGCTCAGGAAACACATTTTTCCTCCTGGACTTGTGAAGCTAATCATATTGGTCTCTTTTTAGGTTTACTCCTGTCTCAGAGTCATCTCCCAGACATGTCTTCCTCAAAGTAAGTGAATCAATATAACACATGTTATTACTCTGGCTTGAGGAGTAGCAACAAAGAAGGGAGATTATTTCAAAATAAAAGGTCAACCCTTAG
The DNA here is from genome assembly GCF_900634775.1 of Gouania willdenowi. Lineage (NCBI taxonomy): Eukaryota > Metazoa > Chordata > Actinopteri > Blenniiformes > Gobiesocidae > Gouania > Gouania willdenowi. Next base: position 123,485 of record NW_021145056.1, on the reverse strand, counting down.
ACCGTCACACACACAAGAAACAATGTTACTTTAAATGTTGAATTTGAAATAGTGTTAATGATATTATTTAGTCAATATTAGTGTACATTAGCATGAGTATTGTGGCTTCTCACACAGATCTGCTCTCAGTTGAAATGAAATCATTGAGTGTATCTTTCTCTTTTCAGGAAACCCAACAGACACTATCTCCTCTGCCCCGTTTGCTTGAAAACAAACAAATCCCTGTCCGTTCATCTCCGCCGTGTCTGCATGAAGAATGCTACACCTGAAGCCATTAATGCAGTGGTGGAGAAGGCCAAGAAAGAGGCCCACGCACTGCTGGTATCTGGCAGAATCTTTAACTACGGACGACTTTGCCAGATCATGGCTGATGCAAATCCCCTCAAAAGGTGGGTGGAAGAGCCATTGTTCATGTTTCCTCTCTAGTAAACATAGTGTACATCATTTTACACAGAGTGCTTTTAATGAAAGATAAAAATAGTGCATAACAATGAGTACCTTATTCAGGTCCACTGGATAACATTTGTCTTTCTTCCTCTTTGTCATTGATAGGATGATTGAGGAGTTGCAGCGTCACCACATGGTAGTGACTGATATCCCTCCAACTCTGCCCGACCCAGTTCCAGGTCCATCAACCACACAGCAACCACAGAGTGCTGAGCCTGAGGAGAGCGAACCTGCATCTGACATTGCTTCTGTGAGCAGTGGAGAGACCTTTCAATGGTGAGTCCCACCTTCATCTTTGTTTCCTTTGATAGATGAACTACAAGAAGAATCATCTTCCTGCTTGTGTCTCTTCAACCTGGAACATAACAGGTCTTTTTAACAAAATGCATTTCCCAAAATACAGTGTCCCAGATGTGCAGTGGCAGAGAAAGAACAGGAAGCTGATGGCAGACAAAGGCCTCTACCAGAAGCACTCCCTGGACCATCCTCTGCTAAAGGACTTTGCCACATACCTGGAGAAGGAGCTCTGCAACGAGAACTTTAAACAGGAGGTGAGGACTACCATGAAATAGATATATACTGTATATATATATATTTATATAGTCCCAATATCAGAATGTCATTTAACATGTTTTCTCTTTAAACAGTTTAATGAAAAAAATAAAATACAAAATATTATATAATCTCATGTTATTATTATTATTATTATTATTATGTTGCAAAGTTACAGCCGTAATGCCATGGTCTTACATTTTCACTCAAGCTGTGAAAACATCATATGTGCTGACTTTAGCGAAATGAGTGAAAACACAATAATTCTAATAATGTTTCACAATTGACAAAATTAGTCCCATAGTGTTAAAAATCTGCTAAAGTTATCCAAAAGCATCCAAATATCAGAATGTCATGTAACATGTTTTCTTTTTTTAGGTGGACAATGTTTCAAGGTACCTCTACTACGCTGACCCACAGACACCATCCCTGCGGTTTGTCATGGACAGAGAGAAGCTCAGGGCCTACATGTGTGAGCTCAGTGATGCAAAGCTGTCAAAACAAACACAGCTGAACTACTTGAAGAGCTTGAAAAGGTTAATAGCATTTTTTTTAGTTTTTCCACATAATATCAACACTTTTGTAGACAATGGTGGTATTTTGCTTCAGTACATGTAAATACTTACAATCCTTGCACTTCCTCCAACAGATTCCTTTATTTCCACACTGTAAACACCAGCCTCAGTCGTGATGATGCAGAGCTCCATGCGCAGTGCAAGGGCTTTATGGAGTTCATTGGGTTGCGCCAGAAGGTTTGCTCAAAGCAAGTGAGCAAAGAGATCACCCAGAGGAGGTACGTTGAACTATTATATCAGTGAATTGGAATACAGAACAGATAAGTGAGCAATGTGTCTGATAATGTTATGATCATTCATTTTATTATTTTCCTCATAGGCACTCCCTGTTGACTGCACCGGAAAGTCTGACACCAGCAGAATGCTGGACAGTGCTGAGGGTGGCCAAGAAGGACTTCCTGGCCGTTATCGGGAAGGTCTTCAAAGACAAGAACGCCGTGCTGGTGATGGCAGAGTGCAGCTTTGTGGTAAACTATCTACAGGCAGTGGTGATCCTAAGACACCTCCAGAGACCTGGCGTGGTTGAGCACATGACTGTGAGTATTATTGTGCTCTTTTTTGTCTTTATTGGTTCTAATATCTTTTGACATTTTGTAACCAAACAATATGCTATCCTTGATTTGCAGGTAAAGGAGTGGGTTTTAAGGGTAACGGACACACGTGGCAACGCTGTCATCGGCGTGAAGGCAGCTCAGCAGGTGGCCACATTTGCCCTGTCTCAGGAAGAGGAGATGGTAGGTTCAAGTTCAAAGTTCAAGTTTCCTATGACAACCTATTCAAAGCAGAACTTAATCTTTATTGCTATTTTCCTCTGTCAACAGTGGTTTGATACATATTACACCAGGGTGCGGCCCCAACTCCTCAACTCCAAGAAGCGGAAGAGAGACGACACAGAGGAAGAAGAGCGATTCTTCGTCTCCACGACGGGGATGCCCATCTCCAATGCTTCCAATGACCTGAACCGTCTGCACAGCAAGTAAGCAAACCACCATGATTACTTTCACCTCATATAGACTTCTACTCATAGCTGTCTTATGCCCCAGATAAGAAGTGTTTATACATCTCATTTTAATAAACTGTTTAAACTCTGATTTTAGATACAAACTTAAGCCAGTGACCAGCCAGACAGCACGTCGTGTCTTTGAGACAGCAACTAAGACTCTGACAGAGGTCGAGAAGTCCCTGGTTGCTGACTACCTGACCCGTTCAACTGCAACAGCTGAGAAGCATTATCGCATGATGCAGCCGGACAACGTTGGGTTGGCCTCTCATGTGTTAGCTAAGCTAGCTAGTGATTCGGGGTAAGCATGTTTCCACATTTATCAACACGATTAATAACATCTAATATTATACCTGTTCTATAATAACCTTAATTCTTCTTTTTTTTTCTCTATAGTGCTGAGTCTGCTGGTGACGGTACCAGTGCTGACCATGGTCGTGTCCGTGGTGCCGCTCATTCTGTCCCAGGTAATGTGCAAATGGATGTCCAGGCAGCGTACAACAGACTTGTGGAAAGTCACCCGGTGACTCTGGATGGGGTTGTGCCGAGCAAGGCTGAGCGCAAGAAGTTCTCCGCTGACGACCAACGGGTCCTGTATGAGAGATGGTTGAAGGCCCAGATGAAACTGCGCAAGCAGCACGTTCTCGGTGAGATTTTTAATTAATGAATAGCTTTCACTTATACTCTTCCTGTCTAACATTACCCTATCTCCTTGACAGCACACTTCTCCTGCCGTCTCCCGGCAGAGAGCCGTGTGGCCTCCTGGCTTACCAAGCAGGGGTGGAAGAGCAACATCCCCTCCGCTGCCCGCATCGTCAAGGAGTGGAAGCCCTCTGGATCTGAGGACACTGTGATGGACTCCAGCCAGATCCGGAAGATGACGAGGACGCAGAAGTGGAAAGGACTTCTCGTCACTGACGTTGAAGGCAAGGGGAAGGGCGTGGTTGCAACACGCAGGTTCCAGGTTGGTGAGGTGATCTGTGATTACCACGGACGGGCCATCACAGCCAAGGAGGGAAAGGAAATACACGTGAACACCAGTGAGGAGGAAACTGGGTACATGTTCTTTTACAAGGACAAGAGAGGGCGTTGCATGTCCATGGATGCACAAAAAGAATACTGTGAATGCCACCCCGAAATGCAGACTGTTGGCCGGCACATCAACCACGCTGGGGAGGGTGCAAACCTGAAGACCAGACTGTACACCGTGGACACAGATGGGGAGGAGAAGGATGTAATCCTCTTTATTGCATCCAAACACATCGAAGTGAACGAGGAACTGTTGTTTGACTACGGTGTAAACTAGAGTTCTTTTGGTGGGGAGGGTGAAAACCTGGCTTGGCTCTCCTGAACACGTTGTGCTGGGCCATAGGCACTTTGGCCCTGGGGTTGTAAACCATTCATACCACTTAGACTGATGTACACCTTTCCAGTCTCTGCAGCAAAACATGAGAATGAGTGGGTTTTAGGGATTATATTATATATTATACACAATCCACCATCTACACACAGCACCAATGGGCTTGCAATGGTAGGATGTCCACACAGACACAGTTGTGCCCGGTTGTAGACAAGCTCCCACTTCTGACCCTCGTTGCATACCCATCATACTGCTCACACTGCTTCACACCACTTACACTGATGTACACCTCACACACTCATTCTCATGTTTTTACTGACTCATTGTGCTGTTTATATTGTAAATATTTTCTACTGTAAATAAAGTGCATGGTTTTTAACTTGAATTTGTGTGTTTGGTCTTTTCTTAACCAACTTAATAGTGTCTATGGAGCTATTTTTTTTAAAGGGCCCTTAATGTTTCCACTAATGTTAGTTTTAAAGATTTAAACTGTATTGAGTTTCTCCTGTGTTATGAAGCTTTTGTTTGTTTGCTGTTTTTTAGCTGGAAGGTTTTAACAAACTTAATGACTATTGTTCGGCTTGTTAATCAAGGCAATAAACTAAGATTAAGGAAGATATCCAGTTGTCCTTAATGTTTCCTCTGAAATATACTGTATGTCAAAAATAAAACTCCGTTAATCTGCATTGAAGACAAAGTATTTTATTTTGAAATTAATCCCCCCATTTCCGTTGTGAATTCACACAACACACGAACAACCACAACAAATTAAAAAATGACCGCAACACATTTACATATTACTGCAACACTTTTACAAAAGGTCAAAACAAATGAACAAATATGGAAACATTTTTACAATTACAATGTGCCTTTGTAAATCTGTCTCAACATTAGTAAAAGTGTTTTGCTATTTGCATTTAAAAAAAAAAAAAATAAATAAATTATATAGTAAATTTGTTTTCAGAATTGTAAATTTGTTGTGGCATTTGTAAAAGTGTTGCAATAATTTGTAAATATGTTGTGGTATTTGTAAATGTATTTTGCACTTCTCAGCCACCGTAGTTATGAGACAATTTGTGCATTTCTGTTGTCCTTTTGTGTATTTTTCCTATAAAATTTGTGATTTCTGGAGTTATTGTGTATTTGTGTTGGTTTTTGTAATGATGTGTATTTATGTTGTTGGTGATGTAATGTATTGTAAATTGCACAACTTATATGTGACAAGATAAAAAGCAATGCACACATAGTTTAGATTAAAACACTGAGTTGATGAGTTTAAATACTTAAATACCACTTGAATGTTAAAAGACAGTTAAAAGTGTTAAAAGAGTGTTAAATAGACATGATTTACTTCACTCTTTATTGTTACAATTCTGACTGAGTGATGTTTATCTGTGATCCACTGAGTGTTCTGAGTTAGACTATCTGGGATGGATTGGTTTTGTCTCCGCCCCCACACGTGCTGTTTTCCTCATTCTACTAACGCTCCTGATGGAGGAATCAGACCTGAATCACATTTGTGATCATTTCTCCTCTTTTCAGGTATGTTTATAGTCAGAAACACAGCTTATATGTCAGAAATAAGTGACTAACAAATGAAGAGTTTCATGACGTTGTAGTTTTGATATTTGAGTTTGATAAGAGTTCAGTTTTATGAACAGTAGTAAGTTAGCAGACTGTGCCATGTGTAGCGTGTTCAGTTGTTAGCTTCTGTTTCATATGAGCATGTGTTTAAAATATGTCTCCAGGGACTAAAATTAGCTTTTGATAATGTTTGTTGTTGCCAGGATTCATTTTTAAAAGTCACAAGATGCACCAGCTCAGATATTTTCATGCTGCATTTTATTTGAACTAGATTTATATTTGAGAAAGTGAAAGTATAGAATACAGTTGTTTAAGAGTGTTGTGTGTGGTGTAATGATTTGAAAAACAATAATTAAAACATTTTAAAAGTAACATTTTAATCAGTGTTTTTATTCATCTAAATGAGACATTTCAGGGGATCCAATTTGAATTCCAGGCGACCCCACATTGGGTCACGACCCCAAGGTTGAAAAACTGCATTACATTATTCTGTTTTTGAAGTGTGCAGGAGTAGGGGGTACATAGCTTCAAGTTAAATGTCTGAAGGGGTACAGGACTGTGAAAAGTTAGGGAACCACTGCCATAGAACATCAATAATTCTACTGCTTGTGTTTCCAGCTGCTGGGAGTGAGGACAGATGTTTTAGAGGAAGAGATGGACTTCTGGTGTCTGATGAGGAGGATAGCACAGCTGATGGAGAAGCTGGGTGGATAGATTGGTCTCCATCCTTCAGAAGTCTGGATCTTTCTGCTCTGTGTTCAACGTTACAGAAGAAACTGGAAAATGAGCCCAAATATCAAGCAACCCACCACAAAAGGCTGCATTATGGACCACCCCCCAAAAGACCTGCTCCATCTTTTTATGACCCTGAAGCAGCCAAGAGGCACAAGAGTTCAAGTTTTAGTGTGTGACCCAGACAAGGGAACACAGTGTAAAGTTTGTTTTTTTATTTTAAATAAAGCTCTACTTTCATTATGTTCCTCCTATCTCTCTTATTCTCAATAAACTGTTATTGTGATGTGTAGTTCTCACTAAATAATATTAGCAATAATAATAATTAGTATCATAATTAATTACAGCCATTCACAGTGGGGGGTTGAAGATTGAAGCCTCTACTTTCAGCAGAAAAAAGAATTTGTTTCTGTCTCGTTTCATTCTTTTGTAATCAGCTGTTGAATAGAGCAAGTTTGACACAAATCTAAAGTTTCAGTTTCAGACCAAAAAGCTGAGAAAAAGCCTTTTTCTAAAAAGTGACTTGTAAGCTTTTTATTTTTTTTAACTCTAACATCTGGACATTGTTTCCTTATATGTAAAAACTAACACTGAGACAGGGCTTTTGATGAGAAAATTCATTTTATTTTGCTATAGAGGTCAGAGTTGAATGGATTTCTTACCGTATTTCAGCGTTCCTCCAAGTCTCTCCCATCAGTCTGCACACACACAACTTCCTCTTCCTCACGGACATGCAGAGTGTCACTGCTTTTTAATTTTATCTCACCATCGCCACACTCCAATAATCCACTAAAGTTCTACACATGCTCTTGTTGGCTACACTGGTGGAAACATCAGCATCATCTCTCGTAGAGACATTTTCTGTCTTGTAAACTCCTTTCCTCTCCATCTGAGCTCTGCATTCAAAGGTGCTGCTACCACCTACATGTCACCTATTATTTTGATATCTGGTTCACAGTTAAGGCCCATCCTCCCCCCGTCGATCACACAGACGTTACTTCCTCTTCCTCTCGACACGTAGCGGTTACCGTTTAGCTCAGTTAGTTGATGGTTTTATCTCAGGTCCACATATTCTGTGTTAGTATGTGGTGCTGTGAGCTGCTGATACTTCACAATATCACATGTTCCTGCTTCTTCCTCCTTAGCTAATGGTAGCATCAGAGGCTAATCTCACATCTTCTCTAAACTATCAGACTATTCCATTAACTGGTCAAAATCATCAATCCTTCCATTAACAAAAAAATCATGAAACCTGGCAAACCAAAACCCACAATACCCCTCCCCCACATATATAATTAAATATCTAGGCTTAAATATATCACCAAACCTAAATGAATGAATTAAACTGAACCTGGATCCACTGTTGGATAAAGTCACAGAAGATCTGCAGAGATGGAACAATCTCCCTATCTTACTGCTTGGCAGAATAGCCTCAGTTAAAATGAAAATCTTACCTAAAATAAACTATCTGTTCTCTATGATCCACTGAAACCACCAACACAACGGTTCAAAAGATTAGATTCTGCAATTACAAAATTCTATGCTAGGAATAAAAAACCCAAAATAAGCCTTTCAACCCTTCAAAAAAATGAAAACGAGGGAGGGTTGGAAGCCCCTAATTTCATACATTATTACTTAGCAAACCAAATATTATAATTAACAGAATGGCTAAAACCAAAAGAATACCACAACACCTGGCTAGAAATAGAACAGCTAGACTGCAAACATATTAAACTCTCTGATCTCCCTTTTATCTCTACGACCCTCAAACGTCATAACTGCTTTAAAAACCCACTGATTGCCTCCACCCTGACTGCATGGTGGAAAGCCCTGGACATTACAAATGTTCAATTAAAAACTAGCGTGCTGTCTCCAATCTGGCACAACCCCAACTTTAGACCTTTAGGCCTCTGCTGGTGGCACTCGTGTGCGGTGCCTGGCTGGGGGTGCTTAGGGAGAGCCAGGGTTGCCTCCCTGTGGAGGGTGCTGTATGGTGGTGCCGTGCAGGCCTGTGCTGGCCCTGGTGTGGGCACTGGCCTCTCTCCTGCTCGGCCGTCCCCTGCTTTAGCGGGGCCCGCTATGTGGACGGGCCGGGCTCATACCAGACAGGCCTCCTACATGGACACTTCACTCACTCCCAGGTGGTCTGGCTCACCCACTTGGTGCACCACACACATTTACCCAACCTTTGGGGGGCTGGATGGTGAGGCCAGGGTTGGAGGGGGCCGCCTCCTGTGCTACTAAGTAGTGGCGCAGGGGCGGCACTCCCACCTCTGGCTGCCCTACTAATCCCTCCAATTTTATTTACACCTCAACACACCACCCCCTGGAGGGTGGGACCACCACTTCCACCCTCCGGAGCTATTGCACCACATGCACATATTTATTTATTTATTTATTTATTTATTTATTTATTTATTTATTTATTTATTTATTTATTTATTCAGTTCATTTCCGACATGGTTGCATTCACAGAAATTCATTTGACATTCAGAGCAAAATCACATCATTGTTTTTTTTTTTTTTTTTGCATGCCGGAAAGGGCGACGGAAAAAAGCATTATGCTTATCCAGATCCGTCCCCTAATTTGAACACAGATAATTTTACATCCAACCTCGTTTCTTTTTTTTTGTCCTTTTTTATGTGATGTGTTCTCGTCTGCAGTCATTGTTCCTGTTGTTACTCCTCTTCACTGTCCTTTTTCTCCGTATCTTTGGCGCTCAATGACCAGTTAATGAGTTCCATGTCGTCGCTGTAGAGTTTAATGAAGAGTTGACTTGAGATCTGTATGTGTGTAGAAATGTACTCCTCGTTTTCTCCTTAAATTGTTTCAGATTATCGGACTGTTGTGTCTCTGCGTCAAGGCTGTTCCAGAGGTTCATGGCTCTATACACAAAACTATGTTTGCCAACGTTTGATATGACCCTGTTTGGTCTAAACACATTATTATGTCTGAATTCATAGGAATTTTGATTGTATGTGAAACGTTTTTGTATTCGATGTGGTAGTATTTTTGATGAAGCCCTAAATGTGTGTATTTGTGTGTTGTAGTATTATTTCTTGCAGTTTTAGATATTTTGACTTCTCAAATAATTCGTTTGTGTGTGTGTTGTGTGGTACTTTATGTAAAATTCTTATAGCTTTTTTTTGTTGTTTAAATAGTGGTTCAAGATACGTTTTGTAGTTATTACCCCATATTTCGGAGCAGTAATTTAAGGGCGATGCTATGAGTGAAGAATAGATTGTTTTAAGTGATTTGGTGTGTAGGATTTGTTGAAGCTTCCATAGGATGTAACTGCTTTTGGCAACTTTGTTTTTAACTATTTGTATATGTTTTTTCCAGGTCAGCTTGTCGTCCATCCACACTCCTAGTACCCTATATACACATAGGTTGGATGGGGAGCACCGCTCCCCTCCATCCACCCTTTTTTAATAGCACTTCATACATTCACTAAACACACACATTCACTCATTGGATAGGGAAGTGCCTCTCCATTGGGGAATGGAGATAATAATAACAGGGGGGTGGGTAGTTTCACACAATTGGGCCTGTCGGGTAGGGGGCCTGGCCCCTCTGTTGACAGCTGGGCCGCCGTGTAGAGTACAAATACATCAGGAGGGTGCGGTCAGGTGTGGTGGGGCGGTGGGTTTCTGGGGGGCATGGGGGGGGTTTGCTGGGGGCTGCTGCTCCGCACCAATTGTGTGCTGTTGCCCTGTGGCTTGGGCTGTCTGGTGGGGGCGGGGCCTGGGCTGCTGTTCTTGCGCCAGCTGGGGCTGTGCGGTCCTGCTGGGCTGTGGCTGGTTCGTGGGCTGGGGTTTTCTGGGGCAGGTGGTGTGGACGGTGCGAGCCGCGCCCTAGCATGCCCACTTGGGCTGCGGCCTGTGACGCCGGACTCCGCGCTGCGGTTGGGCCCTCTGGTGACGTACGGCATGCTGCCGCGAGATGAATCAATGGATGAACCAAAGCACTTGACATCTCTCTCCATGAGGATAGAAGGATGGAGAGCTCTCGCGGCTCCGCCTTGGGTGTTACGAACAATATTGAAGGGTTACAGGCTGCAGTTTAGTTCCGCTCCTCCCTGTTTTGCCGGCGTGAATCACTCTCGGGTCCATGGAGAGTCGGCCGGTGTGATACAGGAAGAGATCACATCCCTGCTGCGCAGGGCATTATCAAGTTATCATGAACCTACAATGCTTCAGACTCTACAATCCCTGTCATCCTTGATCTCGTCCACAACAACAGAACAACCGCAACTCTTCACCAGAAATGGCCGTAGCTTCACAGACACATCAAAGTTATGTGGGAACTGGTCTGCTCAGTATTTTGGTAGTTTAGACGTGTTTCGTACATTTTGGACGCTTCAACATGTTGTTTAGCTCAGGACCAGGAGGGGTGCTGAGGTGCACCAAATGAACGGTCCCCTGAAACATTTCCCTTTGCCTCACGATGACAGTGTTTCATTCATAATATGTAACTTTCTGCATTTAACAGTGGATTCTATTTTTATTTAACGATTCTTTTTGTCTGTGATTCCATCAATGCAGATATTATAGGACCCTAATTAGCCAATCATGAGCTCATTACAAGTTGTTCATTAATCCTGTAAGAACAAAGTCAAACTGTTTCCACTGAAGACCTTCATTTACAAATCAATGGGAACTTAAATTATTCAGCCCCAAAATCTAAATATTTTCCTCCACATCATGTGATCTCTGAACAAAATGATCACTGCGCAAAAAGAGCAAGAATCGAGAATATCCGGTTTTTGATTCTGTCGAGAATACAGACATTTCCGATGCATATCTGGAGTTTTTTGATATGCCCCATATCTGGTCAAATATTCAATTCAGTTCAACTTTCGTCTCAAAGTGCTTAACAATATAAAATGCACAGTAAGAAAACCCAACAAGATCCACATGAACAAGCATTTAGCGACGGTGGGAAGAAAAAACTCCACATTTTTTTTAACAGGAAGAAATCTCCAGCAGAACCAGGTTCAGAGGTGGTAGTCATCTGCCTCGACTGGTTGGGGTTAGTGAACAGAAGGACTATCAGAACAGGATAGAGGGCAGAACATCTGAGTGTCCCAGACTAGTTGAACCATGAACCATCGACCAGGAACTGCCAGCTCCAGCATCAAGGCACCATTAATCAGGAACTACTAGCTTCAGCCGCAAGACACAGACTGCAGGATAAACATGATACACTACGATATACTCGTATCGATGCCATGCTCTGAAATGCTACCACTACAGATGAGGTTTCGTCTTGTACTGGGCACACGTAGGCATCTCAGCGATCACTACAGAGGGGACCATGTCTGCTTTAAATTATATCAATTATACGATGTACGCTTTAGTAAATTAGTAGATTTTGAATGTAACGGTCTGAGGTGTTGTCCATTTACGTGTAATGGTCGGTGATTATGACCAAAACAACGAGACCATGTCCGTTTTAGGTTATTGCTATTATACGATATACGCTTTAGCAAATAAGTAGGTTTTGAGTTTATTTTTAAAGGTGGAGAGAGTAGCAGCCTCCTGTACTAAGATTGGGAGCTGGTTCCAAAGGGGAGGAGCCTGGTAAGTGAATGCTCTGTCTCCTGTTCTACTTCTAGACACTAGAAACTTCAAGAAGACCAGCAGACTGAGGGCCGTATTCACTAAGATCTGAACTAAAGGGTGGTAAAACAGTTGCTTCTCTAAATCCTTTGATGACACAGTTTCCCCACCTACTGTGAGGAATTCACTAAGATTGCAGCAATAATTAACGTGCATGCAGTGGTGCAGACCGCCCCATTTAAATGAGCATTTTGCTCATTTAATGTGGACGTCAGTGCGCTGCACAGACATTTCAGGAAGTTAAATTGGAGGCAGATGGACTTCTCTGTCTGCTGCACAAACATATAATAATGTAGAAAATATAATAAACAAATAAACATAAAAAAATATAACAAAATGTAACAAATGCGTGTATTTGTTTTTCAGCAGCACTCTGGGCCAAGACATTCCTGATTTTAGAGATAATACGGAGGTGGAAGAAGGCTGTCTTTGTGATTTGTTTAATATGAGAATTAAAAGATTAGTCAGTATCAAAGACAACGCCTAAGTTTTTTCCTGTGGTGCTGGGTGACAGAGTAATGCCATCCAGAGACACTATTTACTCTGATAATTGAACTCTGAGGTGTTTTGGACAAAATAAAATCACTTTGGTTTTATCCTGGTTAAGGAGAAAATTACGGCTCATCCAGGATGTGATGTCTATGAAATCTATGCTTTGACCTACAGTGGTGTGAAAAAGTGTTTCCCCCCTAAACCGTATCAGAATCAGAATCGTTTTAATTGCCAAGTACAGTTAATTCCAAATTATGTGGCTGGTTTAATCCGTTTTTAATTCCAAATTAGATAATTCCTCTTTCTTGTAAACACTTAACTTGGTTAAAGCCGCTTTATTTTAATCTGTATTGTTTTGCGCATGCGCGACTTGCGAAGATGACGCGCTGGTGACGACATAATCCAAGATAGCGACGGCCCGGACTCCAGCCTAGACTATTTGATAAGAGCCTTAAAAGACATGGATATAATGAAAAGAGTGGATGGACAAAGACATAAGCATGCAGACTTTCACACGGACATACACGGACTTATTAAACACACACGAACCTCGGTAAACGTAACAGGCTTCATCGGACGGCTGGCACTAGGACCCCCCGGAGTAAATGCGTCCCAGTGCTGCATTCTCAGGCTGTAATATCACCAGTTTATCATTTTACCTGTTATTAGAGCTACTGTCTTTACCAGGGAGCAAATATTTATTCGTGGTGATTGTTTTCAGAGTTTTACTGGGATTTTTACCAGTGATTAGTTCATATCTCCTTCCGCTCCGCGGTCCAAACTGAAACCGTGTGTTATTGTTGAGCTGATGCTTCAAAACTAAATCAAAATAAAAGTGAAAACAATTCTCGTGTGTGGTCTTCTGTTTCATAGACGACAATAAAATGTTTGTTGTATGTTTTTCCTGATAAACCCCTGTCCCCCTGTCCAGTCCGAGCCTTCCCAACCCCCAGCCCTAAAGTGGAATTATCTAAAGACCAATAAACCTGTTTTCCATGAAAACCTCGTTCGGGAATTACCACTTTAATTCCGAATGATTTAAATCGGAGTAAATAATTCCGAATGCAAAAACATCATGTAATCGTTGCCATTCGGCAAAATCAAAGATAAAGACACACATAAATTATAAAGGCCAAATCATAGATTTCAAAAGTGTATATCTACAGTATTCTTTTAATTAGAAGATATTTTACATTTACAAATCAAATGATCAATTTCTTGTAGTTAGTTATAGATTAAATTTACTGCTGATTTAAAGCAACACAAATTATGTTAAAGATCTATTAATTGATCTATTATTATTTATCATTTAGGGGTCTTTTGTGCCTGCTTTGATTTATTTGGTATCTGTATGTGAGTTGTTTAATGTGTATTAAGTTTAGTATTTAAATTAGAATTATTTGTTAAAAATTTAGATTTTGTGTATTTTTCTTCCAAACTGTCTTTTTAGTTTCAATCTGCCTCAGTTACAGTATATCTGATTAGTCTCATTGCTTACGTACATGGTTGTGCTAAAGTCAATCTTTGACTGCCCATGAGAAGCTGCGTTGTTCTTTAGATTATCTTGGAGCCCATTACATTCTTTGATGCCTGTAAAGGAACATTCTAAAAGCTAAACACAACTGTTTTATGAAGCTGAAGCCACTTTAAGTTTTGATCTTTGATTCTGAATAATATTCAGGTTGTTTTGTGTTATTTATTTCAGAATTCCTTGTAACATTTTCAGTTTCTGCTGGTCTCAGGTAAATAAACTGGTATTGAAAGAATAGAATACGTAGTGTTTCAGTCAGATATGTATTTGTAAAGATTAATACTGAGCAGAGTTTAGTACTGTTAATGTAAATGATTATAAACTGTAGGGTTAAATACAATAACATTTCATTTATCAGAGGCTTTTATCCAAAGCAATGTTAATACAGTAGGAGTAGGAGGGATTCAAACCTCTGATTATAAGTCAGCTTCTTTAACACTAGCATGACCAGAGTGGTGTCATTTGACACCTATACCTTTAAAGTCCAAGCTGGTGTCAGATGGCGGGTGTGAACAACTCAGCTTGTGACCATTGTTATGTTACTGAGGCCACTACTACCCCCTCAGCTAGGGTGGGGGGGGGGGGGGGGTGGCTAGGTAGGTTCCAGGACACAAAGACCTTTTGTAATCTCCTTTGTGTTTCCCATACAGCAGCTACATAGAGGTTGCAACTTATATTTCAACTTTTGCAACAGAAAGTAGTAAGTAGTAATAGTGAGACGGCAACAGTTTGTTTGCATTCTTGGTGAAATTTATTTAAGAGATTTTGTGAACAATTCTGGCACTGCCACACCTCCTTTATGCATTTGCCACATGCAAACTTGTCACAATACATACGACGCTTGGTGGCACGGTTTTTCCTGCAGCAACACTTCACCTGGCACAATGCCCTTTTCCCCACATCAGGTGTGGGTGGTTGTTGCTGAAGGTTTTGCTCATTCACCTCCTTGGCTGCCATATGAGACTGGGCAAGGTCATTTGCAAGCTCCAGCAAGAAGTCCACCCTTCTCTCCTTGACCCCAGTGCATGCCTGATAAAGCACATGTGCGTTCAGCGCTGCAATGTCAATCATGTTGTAAAACACAGCGACTGGCCAACGCCGTGTTCCTGAACGCACAGTGTACTTTGGAACCATCTGGTCCATGACGTCCACACCGCATTTCATGCTGTTGTAGTTGGTGACTGTGTTCGGCTTTTTTTTCCGAGTAGCCTCAGTCTCCACCACGCTGTGCACGCTACTGAGGAGGCAGACAGTCTTCTTTCGTTTGGGCACATAAACAGTCAGTGTGGCACCAGAGGTTGAAAACACTTGTGTGCTGAATTCCTCACGGGCCAAATTCTTTTTAGCTGAATCTGGAAGCTCCCGGCGAATCTTATTGACTGTGCCAAGGAGGGTGGTCTTCCGGCTGTGCAGTCGACGTGCTAGTGACAATGAAGTGAAAAAATTGTCGGTTGTAACAGTTCTTCCTTTGTCCATAAACGGTTCCATAAGCTTCATCACCACATTTTCAGACAATCTCTCCCCAGGTGGACGACTGGGGTCTTTGCCAAGATATGGGATGATTTTGCACACATACTTGGATTTAAGGTCACATGCCACCCAGAACTTGATACCAAACTTGTCCGGCTTCGTTGCAATGTATTGCAAGAAACAGCAGCGAGTCTTAGTTGGAAAAAGTTGCTCATCTATGGTGATGTGCCTGCCTGGGTTGTACGAAGTGATGCAGTTGGCAACAAAAGATCCCCAAACGTCAGAAATTGCAGCAAACCGTCCTTTTCACACTCAGAAATCTCGCTTTACCATAAATAGCAACAATACATTTTATTTATAAGCACTTTTCAAAAACAATAAAGGTAAATAGTGAATACTGTTAATACTGTTTTTCTTTTTCTAATTTTATTTATTGTGGTTTAATAATTGATCACAACACACATGGCTCATTAATTTGGCCATTCTTATCCAATAATTCCATATAATGTTATTTGGATTAACAAACATCTACCTGGGAGAAACTGGTTTCTCAACACTGGCCATCATTTACACCAACCCCCAAAGTTTGTCACTGCCCAGCTGCACATTCCGATCGAATGGCTTTATTTACATAAGAGAGGTGGCCCACTGAGTTGCAAATGAGTGTCATTTGGCGGCCTCTGGGCAGGGCAACAGGAGTAAGAAAACCTTGGGCATGCTAGTGTTAACCACTGTTCCTCCACCACAGAGTTGATCAACAGTGGATTCTTTTCTGATACAGCGCTGATATGAAGCTGTACAGACACAGATGACCCAAAAAATAATGCATTCTTTAATTCTAAGTAACTTAAAAGTTACCTTTTCATGTAACTCATTAGTTTTTGGGGTAAGTAATCAAAATAGTAACTGAGTTCATTTGTGAATGAAATAACTAGTAACAGTAACTAGTTATGTTTTTTCAGTAACTAGAACAACACTGGTTGTGACAGAAGTGTGACTGAGTTCAGAAAAATTATTGTAGCAACGTTTTTAGTAAGAATTTTTACTTGTTCTTGCAGCTAAAATTCACCAGAATGCAGGAATTTGCATGTCTTTTGTTAAAACATTTCTGGGGGGAGGACCCCCATGACCTTTCCCCTCAATTCTAGGAGAGGCTTTAACATGTAAATGAAAATGCTGTGAGCTACACATGTAAATCAGGGTAGCAGGGGAACTTCTACTGCTTTCAGTACAAACCACATCTTCATCACAGCTGTGAAGAGTTCAGCTCAGACGTGACCGATGAAGATCAAGGAGGGTAAGTGTTATTATATTAGATTTGTTTTTGGTCAGTGTGACTATTTTTCAGGTGTATTAGTGTTTTTTTTCAATGCTAATAAGCATTGGTCTAATCTGAAGTCACATGTTCAAAACATGGTCTGCAAATCTCTCAGTCCATGTGGACTAAACTGTGACTCATTTTTCATTGTTTTCACACAAAACACATTCACTGACCACAGTCAACAACATTCATCAACTCTTTTCTCACTCACTAGTTTTAATTATTAATATTATAATTAGTTCACCACCTGCAAAACACTAAACGTTTACAGCACATTTTTAAAATGCTAACACACTGTTCAAAACACATCAGCTAAATGAAATATATTGATTATAGTATTTTGTGTTTTATATAACTGTACCCTATACATTATTTTTTTGTTTACAGTCATTTTTATATTTTTTTTGTGCAAAGATCTTATTTTGTATTAAAATACTGATTTACCTGACAATGTAATGCTCTTTGTTGTTAGTATTTAATAGTTCAGTGTGCGCAGAGTGACTAGATGAAATTAGTTGTTAGTGTTGTGGTTGAATGAGCTTTATTTGAGACGTGTATGAAGTGTTTTGTTGGTGAGAAACACTTTTGGAGATGAGAGTAACTGTTCAGCTGAGATGACTGATGGATATGCAGGCTGTGTTTAGAGTTTTGAACATGTGACTTCAGTTTCAACCAATACTTGTTAGCAATCCGAAAAAAAAAACTTTAATAGAGTGGAAGGGTCCCAACCCACAGGTTGAGAACCACTTGTGTATTGCATGTCGAAGAATCCATGTACTATGTCTAGATTGTAAGTCCAAGCATGTATTTATGTCTCTCCTCTACACTGCACACATTTGATCACCACTGTATTTATATCCATACAGGGCTTGGTCCGTCA
Source organism: Gouania willdenowi (assembly GCF_900634775.1). NCBI lineage: Eukaryota > Metazoa > Chordata > Actinopteri > Blenniiformes > Gobiesocidae > Gouania > Gouania willdenowi. The sequence continues at coordinate 105,919 of NW_021145056.1, read as the reverse complement.
TACATATAGAAGCCTCACAGAGCTGCAATGGAAGGTCTAGCCAGAGGACAAGTATGTTTTTGGTCTTTTTCCCTCTGAATTGCCACTGTTAGTGAAAATTACAAAACACAGTTAGTTGTAACATGTTTTGCTGAATGATGAGTATCTTCTACCTCCACCACCACCACCACAGATTCTGTTCTGATCACAATGAAAAAGTGACCATGGCTGTGATGGGGGCCATTTAAGATGCTGAGCCACACTGGGGCACAAGCCAAGTTAGAAGTAAGTCTGATCACATTATTCTGGGGACCTAATTTAATGTATTTGAGTGATCATTATCCTTTTCAGATGCCTTAAAATAATACATTTAGTATGAATTCATGACATAGTATTTGTGTTGTCATTTTCATTCACTAGGAGCTGCAACATGGCTTTAGAATCCTACGAGGCCAGTGAGGAGCAGGACCTGAATGGGACCAAGGAGGATGTAAAGAGTAGGAAGACTCTTACCACCAGGAGAGATCCAGTGTTATTGCCGTGCTCCATACTGCTGCATTTATTGATCATGGTATTTATCAATCACCTGTAAACAAAGTGTATACAGGCTATTTCTAAAGTGACTCTTTAAGACATTTTAATTGCCTGCGACAAGCTGTTGAGCTAAGGTTAATGCATCAATAAACCAATTGGAACAATTAATATCAGCAATGGATTTGTTTCTGTTATCATTTATTGTCATAATTTAAGGACCCATAATTGTTTTGTTTCATTGTGTTAGCCAAGAAATGTATGGGATTAAATATTTAAAGTGGGTCTTGTGTTCATGTTAGGACAGCTGAAATAAAAATGCTCAGGATACTGACCTCTCTTCACATTTGTCACACAGCTTTTCAAGGAATGGGTCAAAGTGGGACAGAGGATCCTCTCTCCAGAAGAAAAAACTGTTTACAAATTTGCCTGTACCAAAGCCACACAGCTGTCAGAGATGAAGGAAACCTGCCAGAAAGCACTGGGCAATAACAGAAAAAAAAGTGTCGAGCCAAGATCCACTCACTTATGCACAGACTCTGGACACTTTTCAAAAAGGCTCCGCCCTAATTCAGATAAAAGATCTATCTGTCTGCATGTGAGTGAGGTGGAAGAAGACTCAGATAGAGATGTTTAAAATTTTGTTTTTGTGATAAATGTGTGTGTGTGTTTCTTTTCCTACCTCATTCTAATTTTATTGTGATAGAAAAAAATGTTATGTGCACTAAGTGATTTTTTTTTTAATATTTATCTTGATAGTCTTTATCTTCAAAGTAGATCTGCCATTTTTGATAAGACAATTGGTACAGAGGGGAAAAGGTTTAAGTGGACCTAGTATAGTGTTAGGGACACTGCATTTAACTGTCCTGGGTATGGTGAGTCACCCTATGGGCCATGAATTGTATACTGAAATATGCAGACTGCTGAAATAATTTGTTGGACTTTAAATATGACCGGGGAGAGTATCGGTGCAGTATTCTGAATCAAAATACTAGTGGTGTTCGGACTTCGGATATGACCGGGGAGAGTATCCGGGAAGAATTGAACTCCGGGATATGGCAAGTATAAAAGTGTTCCCATATCCGGAGTTTGACATGCTCCGAACATGACATCTATTTCAACTGCTGTTCGGAGAGTATCTCAGGTGGATATCACCGTATTTGACTCATATCTTGGAATATTCGGGGTTCGATTCTTGGGCTTTTTGCGCAGTGCAGGAACGCAAAGTGCTATTGAAATTGGGTCAACGGTTCCTATATCGGCTTAACGGGCCCCTTAACATATGTGAGAACCGGACCTCTCGTTGGTTCCTTTCTGGGCCCCCAGGGGTCTGAGGTGTGGGCCTTCAGAGATGAACTTGAGTAACTTCCCAGTAGATGGTCCTAGAGGTCTGATTTTTTGATATGTTATAGAGTTTTTTGAGACCTTTCCAAAGGTGTAAAGCACAAGTCTGTGGCACATACACAAGCTGAGATACGCGTCATCAGTAGAATTTCACATTTTCTTCTCTTGCCTAATTCGCCAGTAGAAGGCGCTGGAGGTCTGATTTTTTTATATGTTTTAGAGGTCATTGAGACCTTTTCAACGATGTAAAGCACAAGTTTGTGGCATCTTCCTATCAAAAGTTATTGACCATTTGGTCTGAAAAAAAGGGCTGCCAGTAAGAAGTGCTGACAGGGAAATCTGGAAAAATGGTTATAACTCAGGAACGCAAAGTGTTATCAAGATGGGGTCAACTGTTCCTATATCGGCTTAACGGGCCCCTTAACATATGTGAGAACCGGACCTCTCGTCAGTTCTTTTCTGGGCCCCCAGGGGTCTGAGGTGTGGGCCTTCAGAGATGAACTTGAGTAACTTCCCAGTAGATGGTCCTAGAGGTCTGATTTTTTGATATGTTATAGAGTTTATTGAGACCTTTCCAAAGGTGTAAAGCACAAGTCTGTAGCACATACACAAGCTGAGATACATGTCATCAGTGGAATTTCACATTTTCTTCTCTTGCCTAATTCGCCAGTAGAAGGCGCTGGAGGTCTGATTTTTTAAGAGGTTTTAGAGCTCATTGAGACCTTTTCAACGATGTAAAGCACAAGTTTGTGGCATCTTCCTATCAAAAGTTATTGACCATTTGGTCTGAAAAAAATGGCTGCCAGTAAAAAGTTATGACAGGGAAATCTGGAAAAATGGTTATAACTCAGGAACGCAAGGTGCTATCGAGATGGGGTCAACTGTTCCTATATCGGCTTAACGGGCCCCTTTACATATGTGAGAACCGGACCTCTCGTCGGTTCCCTTCCGGGGCCCCAGGGGTCTGAGGTGTGGGCCTTCAGAGATGAACTTGAGTAACTTCCCAGTAGATGGTCCTAGAGGTCTGATTTTTTGATTTGGTTTAGAATTTATTGAGACCTTTCCAAAGGTGTAAAGCACAAGTCTGTAGCACATACACAAGCTGAGATACACGTCATCAGTGGAATTTCACATTTTCTTCTCTTGCCTAATTCGCCACTAGAAGGCGCTGGAGGTCTGATTTTTTTTATATGTTTTAGAGCTCATTGAGACCTTTTCATTGATGTAAAGCACAAGTTTGTGGCATCTTCCTATCAAAAGTTATTGACCATTTGGTCTGAAAAAATGGCTGCCAGTAAAAAGTTCTGACAGGGAAATCTGGAAAAATGGTTATAACTCAGGAACGCAAAGTGCTACTGAGATTGGGTCAACGGTTCCTATATCGGCTTAACGGGCCCCTTAACATATGTGAGAACCGGACCTCTCGTCGGTTCCCTTCCGGGGCCCCAGGGGTCTGAGGTGTGGGCCTTCAGAGATGAACTTGAGTAACTTCCCAGTAGATGGTGCTAGAGGTCTGATTTTTTGATATGTTATAGAATTTATTGAGACCTTTCCAAAGGTGTAAAGCACAAGTCTGTAGCACATACACAAGCTGAGATACGGTCTGGGTATCATTAGATAATCCCAAATTAATCCGTAAACCAAAATTAAATAACCGTTTCTCTTCCTCTCCTTTTCAAACAAAAAACAAACAAAAAAAACATTTTACTGTTTTAATCAAAAAACCATAAAACAAATCCAAATTGGCCCGTTTTTAGATTTTCCCGTGTCCTTTTCTCCTTTTCTCTTTTACAATTGAACATTGAAAAACAGCAGTTTCCCTTTTCCATTCTCCTTTCCCCGTTTAGAATTGAAAATAGAAAATCAGCTGTTTCCTTTTTCCGTTCTGAACGCTGAAACGAAAAACGAAGTCACGTGACCGAGGTCACGTGGTCTGGCTTTTTTTCAGCCCAACATGCGGAAGTGATGGTGTCAGAATAAAAGCATACAGGGAGAGAGAATATAAAGCAGGCACATGATCTATCACAGAGAGTGATACATCATTAAAAGCTTTACAAAAGCTACATAAAGATCAAGTTTTGGTGTTTTTTTTAATTTCAACATGAAATTGCTGAGCAGGCCTGTCGTGTTTGAAAAAACATAATCCTAACTGACCAGCAGAGGTCCCCACGTCCTAACAAACAATATGAGACACCAAATCCCTCCTGAAATATGATCAGACTAAGATTAACTTTTTATGGCTCGCAGTGTTTACTTACATTACATGTTTATTCAAACACGTACCTTTATGAACTCATATCAGGATGAGAGTGGTGATGTGGAGACACGCTAGAGATGTCCCTAAAAGGTAAAAAAAGAGCTGTGTCCACATTGCAGCAATTTTGTTCTGCATTTGTCTCCTGAATCAGATGATCAGTCATTCCTCAAACTCTTTACACGTTGTGACGGTCTGATGTTCTCTCTCTATTGAAGGCATCGCTGTCATTTCTTTCAACAAGGCTGAATCTTTACACTTCCTGAGACGTAAATCACAATCATGTATATGTTCCCCTCATACACTTCAATAGGCTACAATTAATCAGCTGGTTTTAATGACATATGTATTTCATGGTAGTATTAGTAAGAGTGGTTAAAGATTAGATCCAATATTTTATATTACAAAGTATTTATATCTTTTGACATTTCTATGAACAAAAAAAAGGGCCACAATAACAATTAGAAAAAATATCAGGCACATTTAAAATATTGAATTTACAGTAACTGACATTATGTAAAATAGTACATTAGCAAGTTTTAAAATCATAATTAAAACTATATGTTAAAATCAACATATATGCTTGTTTTTTTTAGACAACAGTCACAACTATAGCATAGAGAAACATAGACATCACCTGAGCAAGATACTTATTGTGTGTATTCACATCATGCAAAGGTCCCTTACTGTAAATGCTACTTGTCTCTCATTCAAGGCATAATCCACAATAAAAGCACATTTTAATGTTACTGTCACCAATAGAGACAAATAGTCAAGCAGATGAAGTGGGATTTTAAAAGATGTCATGGTTCACTCTTTCTAAAATGTATAAATATACGTCTAATTTCATCCTTGTTAGTGTTTAAATCAAGTGTTAGTCAATATATTTAAAATGTACAATATGTCAGAATTGTTCCTACCACTAGGGTGTTCTTGTTGTCCCCTCACACAATATGTACATGATGACATGGAGCATTACTTCCAGGTTCTTTATGAAAACAATGTCAGAATAATCCTGTCTATAATTCAAAGCCACACTGTTGCAGTGTCCTTTTAGCCTCTTCTGTGTTAATACAGACTTGACTCATACAGTCAATTTAACATCAGTAAACTTTGACCAAGGTCTTTCACTGAGTTGTTACAGTCATTTAATTTCCCATTTAAAGTCAGTGATACATTGATTATTGGTTTAAAGCATATGAATGTGCATGTCCAAAAATTCATTTTAAAAGACTGTTCATTTCTTTTAGTAGTTTGTTGAACAAATACTCTTCACAACATATAGAACTATTTCCTCTTAACTCATATACTCCAAATTCTGCTGACTTTAATGCTTTTGGTTGGAAAAACACTGAAAAATAAACAACCTGCACTCGGCCACTAACATCTTCTTCATCCTTTGTCTGTAATAAATGAAACTAGACAGAAAGTCGGTTTGGAAATACCTGACTCTGATTGGAGGGGAGTACGTTTCAGAAAGAGAGTTGTCCCCTCATGTATTGAAGAACTTATTCTTTAGCTCCCACATTGACTGTTGTATGGTTACTATGGTTACTCTTTGTGTTCCTCCTGTGTTAAGTGTTTATATAATGTGAATACATGTAACAATCTGGGACAAGTATTGTAACGGACTGGGTCCTATGTTTATGTTCTACTTGTTGTGTATTCAATGATTCAACTAATATTGAGATGTCCCATGGCTTTGAATGCACCATCGTTACGTACAGCTTTCCCTACCAATGTGTATCTTTGTTTACGGGAGTTCTAAGTGGTGATTGGCTGGGAGGCTGGGGGGAGGAGGTGTGTAAGCGGGGGAAAAAGAGTGTAAATGAGAGTCGGGGGTGAGTTTTTAGGGAGTAAGACGGGACCTGCGTTCTGTTGATTTTGGCGTTTGATATGTTATAGAATTTATTGAGACCTTTCCAAAGGTGTAAAGCACAAGTCTTGTAGCACATACACAAGCTGAGATACGGTCTGGGTATCATTAGATAATCCCAAATTAATCCGTAAACCAAAATTTAAATAAACGTTTCTCTTCCTCTCTGACTACGGCCCCACAGTAGTCGGGTTTCAACGTGCTTCATTAAAGACTACAAAACTTGGATTACGGCTGGAGGCTCGTTCATTACAGTATGTATTACTCAACATTTCCTGGACTTCATGAATGGAATAGAAATTACTTCATTAATATCAGAGTACACACACACAGAAAAGTATCTTGGCTGTCCTGATCTGGTTAACTCAATACCAACAAAATTCATTACACCACAACACATTTGACACATTACACAATGTCACCAAACCATTTCTCTTCCTGGGAGATCTTGGGTGACCTTAGTTCCTGTGGGTTGTTGCTACAGTTGACCTGCTGTAGTTTAGCATCATTGTAGGAGGCGTGGTTAGGAGAATTAAGTGTAAGACACAATTTGTAGCAGCAAATGTTGCCTTTTGGTTAAGGTGATACTCATTATTGGTAGAAACTTTCACGGGATGTTTGGTGTGTTGCTACGGAACAAACATAGGCCCTACACCTTTTTAACTGCTGTACACCACGTTATGAAGTAATAGAGATTTATAATGGAAATATGTGGACTATTAATTGAATACTGTACATATGGCATTAATGAAGACAATCATTGAATGAGAAATAAATATTCTGTAAACAAAGAACATATTGGACTGTCTTATTTCACAATTTTATGCTCAGAAGAAAACCAGCAAGCGCGTCAATGAATAGGCTAGAGTCTATACATCTATACAGTCCCTCAGTGGCTTTAGTTTATCACAATTATAATGATGATGTTGATCTGAAAATTGCTTATGTTAATATAATTCAGTCCTAACAATATTTGAATTAGCATATCTATAAAAGCAAGGAATCTCTTTATGTGTGTGTGTGTGTGTGTGTGTGTGTGTTGTGTTGTGTGTGTTGTGGTGTGTGTGTGTGTGTGTGTGTGTGTTGTGTGTGTGTGTGTGTGTGTGTGATTTGCTGTGACATGTGGAAACCAACAGCCCTTGCCTGCGATTTGTTTTTGTGTTGAATGTTTCTATACTACAAGACTTATTTCCTGATACAAAAGTATTATTGTTTATATATGAATGAAGGGTTTGGATGTGTATCATTATTACAGTATTATTTTTTATTTACTTGGTCTTGGTTTCATCAGGTTGCTGTGTAAGACTAGGTCACTGTACACAAAATAAATAAACTATCATGATGTCATTAAGCATACATACTGTACATAACAGTTGACTGTGGTCAGCAAGCTGAATGAAAATCAGAGGCAGTCGTAGACATGTACCTGCTTAGCTAAGCTGCTAAATATGTTTATTGAATAAAACATACAGTGTAATGGGTTGAATGAACTTTTACATTTTTATGGGCTATAATTGGAGAAAAGCTTGGTTTGCATCTACCTCTGTGAATGATTTGAAAAGTAACTACTGTCTCTAAATAAACACAAACTATAGTATTGATATAACATTATTTGGCAGCGAAACAGTAAAAATAATAATAATTACTTCAAAACCACACTGGCTGCTGGAGAAAATTATTTTTGAAGAATTGAGACAAGTAAAAAACAATGCAAAAGTTATAATTTGCTGTCCTACAAACAGATAAATATCCACTGCATCAATTTATGATAATTAAATACACAACTCAGGTTTTTTTTAACAGTTTGCAAAAAAAAAAAAACTAAAATGTGGATTTAATAATATGCTAAAAAGAAAAACATGAAACAACTACATATGACAATATAAAAACTAGACTCAAAGCAACTTATTTTTAAACGCCTCAAGCCATTCATTTTTTTGAAATAGTCACTGTACCAGTTGTGTGTCTCACTGTACCAGTTGTATGTCTCACTGTACCAGTTGTATGTCTCACTGTACCAGTTGTGTGTCTCACTGTACCAGTTGTATGTCTCACTGTACCAGTTGTATGTCTCACTGTACCAGTTGTGTGTCTCACTGTACCAGTTGTATGTCTCACTGTACCAGTTGTATGTCTCACTGTACCAGTTGTATACAAGTTGTGACAGCAGATGATGTGGTAAATGGGACTCGAGGCCATGGATACAATCATATTTCAGGAGGGATTTGGTGTCTCATATTGTTGTTAGGACCGTGGGGACCTCTGCTGGTCATTTAGGATTATGTTTTTAAAACACGACAGGCCTGCTCAGCAATTTCATGTCGAAATTAAAAAAAAACACCAA